>NW_009202366.1:0-16072 GCF_000690835.1 Fulmarus glacialis
AAAAAAAAAAAAAAAAAAAAAGAGCACTGCTAAGTTGTTTGGTACCTATTAAGAGAGTTACTGGCTAACCAGCCAGAAGAAATGTGTCTGGCGAGCTCCAACAGTAATCTGTTTTGCACCAACAAAAAGGCCACAGATCTCCTGGGCAGTCTTCCACACAAGCCTAACTTGCCAGAAGGAATCAGCAATAAGTAAATTTACCAGCTAAAAAGATGCTTGGTCTCATTTTTGCTTCATCCCGTTCTCGCGTTATCATTTATTTTAAAAAGCCTTTCTCAATTTAAAAAGATCACTGCATAAACATCACCCACACACCACGTAACAGCTCTGAAGAGGAAAAATTGTCCGGTGACCAGAAAGTCTCCCTTCCTGAAGAAAGTCTTCATACTACCCAAATGGGTATTTCAGGTTATGGGGGAGAAGACAGGGGGGACACGGATAGTAGGCAAGTTACCATTTTATTTGCAACTGAAACTGAGCCTGTACCACAGCTGGCAAGCAGAAGGTAAAGGTTCGCTATGTTCCCCCAGGGTCTCCAGAACACACTAAGTTTGTACAGAAATTTGACATTTTTCCTTGAGCATTCACAGCCTTCTTTAAGGCTCTCTTCCACTTGCTTCTAGCAGAATTGTCAACTACATTCTCCTGCTGGAAGCAAGTTCTATTTAGAAATTTTTGTAACATCTCAGAGAATAATTTCAAAGCATCTATGTCGGCGTGCAGCAGCCCCTGGACAGGTAGAGCTACCCCACCGCCACGCTGTGCATAGCCTTAGGAAGGCTGAGAAAGGTGCCGAGCCCAGACCTTGCCCAACACTGCAAAACATCCTCCATCACCTCACACGACAGGGCTGACACAGAGAGGCCAAACACCACTACTGCTATTTGTAGATGCAAAAGCGTCCACCACCAACCCAGACAAACAGCACGCCCATTAGGACATGCTTCTGGGTGAAGGGTCCATCCTGCTTATTTCCATTTTCAACATTCTCGTTTTCTTCACTTTCCCTCTGACGCTCAGGTCAGGGCATGTTCAGACAGAAAACTCAATTCCCCCTTTTCTGGGAAGAGTATTTCCCACCCAAGGTAGCTTAAAAGGAAATCAGCAAGCATGTGGACTATCATAGAACCACTCCATTAAATGTCATCCAAAACTGAAATTGATACAAAGTTAATTGGCAAACGACAGTACAGCTAAAGCTAACTCTGCAAAAGCCAGGAAACATAAAGCAAAAATACCATCAACCACACTCTGCCGTACTGACTGTGATCTCTGGAACTGGCACGTACCCACCAGGCTCGCACCACAAGAATGATTCAGACCGTTTTGAACAAGCGGATATAAGTAAAAAGCAACTGCATCATTTTATGGGCTGTGGTGTGTCCCACAGAACTGGATGCTTTTACCCTGACGCTTGTGTAACTCTGGGCTGGTGACAGCCGCACTGACCAGTTCACAGACCATCCTCAGCGGGTGCCAGGGCTCGCACTGCGATAGCAGACACACCACACGTGCGTCCAGAAGCATTGCAGACTCCTGTGCCAAAATATTACAATGCAAATAAAGTCAATGGGCTGTTCCTGTTGAGGACTACAGCCCAACAGCCGTCTCGGGGCATGCAATAATCCTCAAGTGCTTGCTGCCCTGCACGGTACTGTTTGAGAGACTCCTTAAGACAAAGTAAAGCCATGGCAGCTTCACGCAAATTAAGGAGGACAGTTGTGCCCACCACCGTTTACAGTTTAGCAGCTTTTACCTTAATGAGGATATGAGCCAGCAGCTTCCTGTAACAGCAACAGTCACAGAATGGAGGAGACAGAAGGGTATCTCTAGAGATCATCTAGTCCAACCTGCTGCTTTTCAAAGCAGGGTCAGCTGGAGCTGGCTGCCCAGGACCGCATCCAGGCAGGTTTTGAATGTCTCCAAGGATGGAGACTCCCCCACCTCTTTGGGCAGCCTCTGCCTGCATTCAACCACTCTCACAGTAAAAACGTGTTGTCTTTCATTCAGTTTACCGTATTTCAATTTGTACCCACTGCCTCTTGTCCTGTCACTGGATGCAACTGAGGAGAGCCTGGCTCTCCTCTTTACTGCCCCATGAGGGATTTATACACATTGATGACATCCCCCCGAGCCATCTCTTCTCCACGATGAACAGCCCCAGCTCTCCCCACATGGCAAATGCTCCAATTGCTTAATCAGCTTTGTGGCTCTTTTCTGGACTCTCTCCACAACGTCCATGTCTCTCTCGTCCTGCAGAGTCCAGCACTGGACTCAGAACTCCAGATGTGACCCCACCAGTGCCACGATCACCTCCCTTGACCTGCTGGCAACGCTCTGCACATTGCAGCCCAGAAGGCTGCCGGTCACTTTTGCAGCAAGGGAACATTGCTGGCTCCTGGCCTGCAATCGAAAATTCAGCTTTATTACAGAGGAGTCTCTCTTACCTGGAAGAATGTTTTCCTCTTTAGAAACCTACTTGCAGACACCCTTTGAAAGCCAAGTCTTGGCAGGCTTTACGTCAGTCCCTCCCCAAGCATAAGACTGTCACATCAACCCAACGTCAACAAAAATAGATGTTATGGAGTGTTATCTGACATGCTCCACATGCTTTCATAACTAATGCTAACATGGGTAGGCATTATTTTAAGTACGGTCTGTTGCAAGCAATAAAGCCCAAAGCTTAAGAGTAAAATAGCAAGATACAAATCTGTCTTCTACCAGTATACAGAGCCTTAATCTCCCAAGATCAAACATTTAGGCAAATCTGTTCCAACTTTGGTGCCACACTGAAACTGTAGCTTAATACTACAATGAAAGACTAAGCACAAAGCCATGAGAAAAACAGAAACCAAGGTTTTGGTTATAGCCTGTGAAATAAGTAACAGTTCACATAGCAAACCAAAATAGGCCTCAGGTGTAAGAATGCAATTTTACAAGCAATAGCTGCAGTAAGTTAAGGAACTAAGATGAAATGAGCAGCTGTCCTTAATACAGCAGCCTGAGTCCAAACCAGCCTTCTCTGTTCCCAAATTAAGATCATGCAATGAGCCCATCATTGCTCAAAACAGCTAGCTATAGGTTTAGTGAAAATAAAGCCAAGGGACATTATCTATGAAGGGTTCTCTACAAAACTCTGCAAGAGGCATCACTGCAGCTTCAGGACACCTTTAGAAGTTGCAGGACATGAATAAAACAACTATTTTAAAAACAGAATTTTACATATTCTCATTCATCGCTATTCTCTTTGTTCCCTTCCCTCACTTGTTTGCCCAATTCTTTTTTATGAACTCTGAATAAAAGGCAAAGCAGGATAGACCAGAGTCCTTAGAGGCAATGATGGTTCCAGCAACTGCCCACACACACCCCAGTTAGCAGCACGCACATCCCACTGGACATCGAACTCTTATGATCTTGGCAATTTCTGCCAAGCTCTGGCTGCACATGTACACATCAAAGTCTCAAGAACATAGAACACAGAAATGAATTATAGCCTTTATTCCCTCCTACAACTGAACACACAAAATTATAAATTGTCTCTATTGTACTCAGCTAGCTTTGTAGTTAAGGTATTATCACAGTATTCGGATAACCTAAATACTTAAAACAAAACCTGTGAAAACTAATCTCTTATACCATGTTTCAGTCTTAGTAAAAAAAAAAAAATGGACTTAGTTTATCATTATTTTATTACTTCACCTTCCTTCCACCCCCTCAGTGCCTCATAATCTTAAGAGGTGAACAGTCAGAAGCTTCTGTTTTGTACAGGTGAAGGATGCATCTCTGGCAGGGCGGGGAAGAGTATTTTGCCTGTAGGCCACTTTCAGAGCAGAAGGCCAGCAAAGCTCTGCCTGAATGGCAGAATGGTTTGTCAAGCTCTTGCGGAGTGGAAACAGCTTCCTCTAGCAAGTGCACCCCTGAACTCCAGTGCAGGCATCTGCTTCCGCGGCTACTTCAGAAAGGAAAGGACAGGTTATCATCCTGCCAGACACAGGCAGATACCTCCTGAACAATGAGGAGAAGAGTCCAATCTCCCAACTGAAATTTTTCACACTACATCAACCTGGTATCCCATCCCCAAAGTACCAATTAAGTAGCAGTCACAACGCACTTCATTAATGGCATTTTCAGCAAAGATTCGGTATCTGAATTTTAATATTTCAGTACTCCTGAATCCAGCACTGTATATTCAGCCACAGTTACACTCCCCAACGTGGAGAGACCTGTGCCTTACGCAACAGTGCCAAAATCCACCCTGCAGCCCAGAAGCACCAGCCGGCTCTTAACTCATGCTCCTCCTCTTGCCACGGTACCAGCTCTGCAGCTCCTTTTCCCCTGACCTTTTCTTCACAGCATTCCGACACAGCATTCTCCTGCCACATTATTCAGGGTTTGCCTTGTGATTCTCTCCCCCCCCCCAGCATCAGAAAACAGTAGAGGAAAATCTCTGTCCCAAATCCTAATCTGCTCAGTAACTGAACAACCTCAGAGGGCACCTGTACTATGAGAGGCACTCACGTCACTCCATGGCCACAGCGAACACACGAGGAAGAAGATGGAAACACTGAACAGAGGATTCTGTTAATCTTCAAAATGCTGCTGTATAACTAAAGATGTGTTTCAGCTTCCTGAGAGATTGCTTAGCCCGAGCTGTTGATTTGGAAATGCTTAGATACGCTTCTAATTCTCAGATAGAATTTATTCTTAACCAAAATAGTGTTTCACCAGTTAGCCAAGAGCCTCCTTTTGTTTTCCTCTTCTGAGCTAGCAATATGAATTTCTTCATTTTTTCTTAACATCTAACTGACAAATGAAAGACATCTACGTTTACATTCCTTGGACACAAACAGTAAATCACAAGTACTGCAGGAGAGAGTCTGGTATACCACCACAGTAAGGGGTTGTGTTGGGGTTTTTTTCTTTTAATAAAAAACTGCTGCAGGCAAAAAATGATGAAGGCCTCTGTTGTACAAATATGCACACAAAATTAAGAGCTACTTCTAATTACTCTATGCTTCTGAAGTTCCCTAATAAAGAGATGATATCAAGAAGTACTTTGTTTTGATGATCAACTTTATCCTCATCTAGTATCTAGTTAAACAGCCTTCTAATTGACGCCCTACCCCACGCTAAGGACAAAATTTGCACAGCTTCTTTATTTAAATGTTACATTTTTAATTAAATTCAACACACCCAGACACTGAAAAAAATGCAGTGCTTCAAAAAATGCAGGAAAAAGCTAGCCAGAAAAATATACCAAACGCACTGTGAACATAATTGCACAAAAAAGGTCTTTTTTTTTCTAGGTCAGTCAAAAGCATATGGAGCTAAACACACACCAAAGAATTAAACTCCACAGCCTATCAGCTTCACGTTATCTGTAAGGGCATAGTTATCTCCAAGTTTTTAACCTGTACTTTATCACTAATAATTTAAGATGATTAATAGCCAAACATTTTCAGCTACTACTCTCTCTGTTTACGTAGCTCTAGAGTCCGTCTCCCCCATGGAAGCAGGCATCAGCAGCATCTACAAGGAACCCCGGGGGGATTTCTGTGCTTCACTTTAAGATTAACCTTGAAGTATAAGATTTGCAACTTGATTTGAATATTAAAAAGCTAGACACAATCATTGTTAAAACAAGCAAAACAAAATCATGGGGGGGTTAAGTGTCGATTTACATCTCTTGCAGGACTCCCCAGACACTCCACTCCTCATTCACTTGCACTGCTCACACTAATAAGCAAGACTTTGATGCCACTTAGACTGTTTACTACACGTTGTTTGAGCAACAAATTAATTTTTCTTCCTGGATCACCACAGTTAAACCCTTCAGAAATAGTTATTATTAATTAGACTATTATCTCAAAAGTAAGATGCTGCTATTTACTGGGGCACATAAGCAGCATTTTTCAGAAAACCCAGTTTGTCAAAGTCATTTACCACATTGATCTCTGGACCCTGGATATTTTATTTTTTGCTGCACACAGAATAAGGCAATACTACAAAAGAAACATCATACTGCTCAGGCTATTAGATAGCGAAGCAGCAGCGTTTGCAAACTAAGATTTCCTGTTGCGCTTTACAAGAAGATCAAGAGCCGTACATCTCAGATACACCTATTTTATCAGTACCGCGATGTCCTCAAATGAGCAAGAAAAACAACTGCTTGCATTCCTTTAATGGTCCTTTTACAAGCCCAAAGCTTCAAAACTGCATTTATGCCTCTATCTACATTTTTTGCATGCTGCAGTTTTTACCAGAATATTCTGATGTCGCACTGTTCTACTAACCAAGCTACATAAAAACGAGGCACAATATTGCTTTGCCAAAACCGTAACAAGCCAGTGCCTTAAAACAGGATATTAAACAACATCTGCATTTTAATTTCCCTCGTCTTTCAGGACATCTTATAGACACAGTCCACACAAAGTTTACGTAGTTCTACGTAAATTAAAATCTAGTTAAAATAGATATTAAGACACTTCAGAAGAAAAATCTTGTACATGACAATGGACTACCAGCCTGTTTTCCCTGCACAGCACCACTTAAACGATACTTATGGGCTAAGCTTCATTCCTCATAAAACATCTTGAAAGGAAAACAATCATTTGGAAATCTCAGACCCACCCTTTGGAGTTCAATGGGCTTTACCTGGACAAATAAACATTAAAGCTCAGGTTGTTCTTGAAATCACAAACCAGAATTATGCGCTGATAACGTTAGGCCAGAGTTTGCCATGTATTTAAAACCTGCAATGCTGAAAAAAAAATTATTTTCCTTTTCCATGCAGCATTAGCAGAAAAAAATTTCAGCTGGATCACTCCCTCAAACCGCTTCACAATGCAGCTGCACAAATGCTTGTGCCAGCAAGGAGGGAGGGTAGAGGAGTGACGAAGAACGGGTATGAGCGGCAAGAAGGGGACAGCTTTTCGGCAGTAGTGCCAGCTTAAATGCATGTCAAACTATGGCTTTAAGCACAAATTCTAAGTTGTTCACATTGTAACTAAATAGCCTTCATCATAACCAAAAACACTAATAAAAAGCACAGAATCTGTAACAGAAAAGGTGAAAATTTCAAATGACTGAGAAGGATGACATTTATTTATCCAAGTTTAATAAAGAATTCTAGGGATTGTATAAACTTTGGGAAAATAAATTAACATCAACCTTGCACAAAAGATGATCAGTAAGTACTTTCAGTCTCTACAAATACCTCAGAGAATGCAAATTACGATAGCTGCAGGAACAGAGTATCATCTAAGCGATCATCTCTGACTATCATAAAACCTTGTATTCAAGCTTGCTTGCTGTTGCAACTAAATATTCAGTTACAAGGAGTCATCGTCAGATATTAATTTGCATATAACACTCAAAGTCTATTTGAATAACAGTTCCCAAGTCGGAAATTCAGTTTCAAGCGAAGCACACTATAAGCAACAGAAACGTTCGCCCCATTGCTGCAGACAAGCATTCTCTCCAGCGCCGAGAGCGCTTGCCACCGTAACTTTCCTAAGAGCACCCAGCACCTCGATGGGCCTCACAAGCGACTGGGCTTGAGTGAAACCTCTTCCAGTTAATTTAAAACCTGACTTCTCAAACTATGAAGAATACAGAAGACTATCAATCCCTTCTAAAGATGAGAGTTCCTTTTGCTTTCTACAAATTCTGGAGGTAAGGTGCGGGGTTTTTTCTCAGCTGGAAAATACTATAGTGACATTTTAAATAACCTTCTTGTTGCTTCTATATTTGAATAGCACGATAAAGCACCATATTAAGAGATGCCCCTCCCAATTTAGCAAGCCCGTACATTTACATGCGCAGTACAATGCTGTACAGAGACACCAGCTCAAGTTTTGACAACAGAGAAGGCCCATCAGCCCCGCACTAAGCTGGAGGTGGTGTAACGGGGCTCCTTCCAGCTCTACAGCTCGTCCACAGACCTCTCTGCATCGCATTCAGCCACAAGGTACAGACATAACCTCAGGAGCCTGAGCTAAATCTCCCTCCACTGCTGCACGTAACAGTCCAAGAAAGAACAAAGAAGTGGTAAGGGAAAGGGAAGCATCCTAGGTTTCAAGTAAGAAATATCATTATAGAGAAACGGCTTGTGGCATTCAGTCCCTGAAAGCAGGCAGCATCCACCGTCTCAGAATTAGGTACAGAAAAACCGATAAGGGACTACAGGAGCATAATGTGCTGAAGAATAAGAGAAAATGCAGAAGGAGGGTCTTCTCTCAATTCCACCGGTATACTTCCCAGCATATTAAGGTGGTGTTCAGCATCATGCATAAGCAAATGTTTTCTCCTCTTATTTAACAGGTAAAATACCCACATTAACTCTTGGCCTAATCAACAGCACTGACATCAAGCTTGACAAGTTATATACACGCCAAAAATTGTGAATGAGAAATACATTTAGAATTCCACAAGTATCAGACTTCCCCTTGCTTTTTTTAAATATAGCAGATTACCCAGTATGGTTTTTATCTTCTCTGTCCTGCTATTTTCTGTAATCACATACCTCAAAATTGTCTCTTAACACTAACACACATAATATTTTGCCATTTTCAGGCATAGCATCCATTCCAATAGTTATACTTTCAATGTTATTTTGGCTTATTACTTCACACACCGAGATGAATCTTCACAGACCTTCCATCAACACTGCCCGGTCTTCCCCCATCTCCTCCCCATTAGGCAGCCAGAGTTTAAACCAGCCAATATACATAAATTGTAGTGATTTGCTTCCAGCAAGAATTGCCTTTCATGTACTAAAACTTAAACACGTAGGTCAGCAGAAGACTGTTTCTTTTTATCAAGAGCCTTTGAGATCCTCCTGTTTCTCCAAACACTAGGTCTGCTGTTTCGTTGTTAGTGATTTGGTAAAGTTTCTGCTTTTTCCAAAACAATATATTTATGACTGGGACACAGTCCACCAGCTCTAACAACAAACCGTGATTATGCAATAATATTTTCCTCACATGGCAAATGTCTACTGTGACTACTAGGTGATTCAGTTTCACTTCACAGTTCCTTGTAAAAACTCAAGCATATATCCAAACCCCAAGTATACACTAAATATTTTTACTTGCTGTTCTCTTCTAAGACTAAAAATAATCAAATAGTTTTGTTCTTGGGAACTGTACCACTTCATTCCAACATTTTCTTCCAGGTATTTTAAAAAACAGCACTTACAAGCTCGCTTCAATTGAGTAAAAAATTTCATTCATGAAAAATGAAGTCAAAGCAGTCAGGTTTTTTTCTGCAAGACACAACATTCTTCAGCAGCGCTGCTATTTAAAATGGAGGGGAAAAACAGGACTGGGGAGGCCATGGACACACTGCATGAAAGCTGCCATACTGAAAGCACTGCACGTATTAACACTAGCTACTTATAACAGTTATTTTATGGGGACTACAGTTAGCTAAGAACAAAGATGACAAAAGTAACAGGAAAAACAGAAGTAATGAAATTAGCTGCCTATTTTGTAAGAGGAAACAGTGGGTACAGTCTAACATCAATGAAATCGAATATGAATTTATTCCTGGCACTGCATCCCTAAAACATTACATGCCTTTCTGCAAAATTTGGCATCCTCAAGCCCCTTCATATTTTTGTAAACTACTCTGCTACTTCATCCTTGAGTCTTCACAAGACTCAGACACATGTAGCAGTCTCTAGGACTGGTCATAATTAAATAGTCTTTAGAGAAAGTACAAGGAAAATACTCAATATATACATTTAACAAAACAGTGATAAACTTCTTTTCAGCTTAGGGTCCTCTTCATGCTAAGTACTGAAGAAAAATGGAGCAATCCTGTCTTCTGCACCATGGAACTTACTGCTTATTTATAACCCAAACTAGGCAGACAATCACAACATACAGCTACTCCTCTGGCTAGCATCTGTACGTCTCAAACAGAATCTGGAAAACCAACCGTGCTGGTCATGTATATGACAAAAACTTGTTTGTTTTATGGTATTGGTCTTAAATAGATAACTATATGATTCTGAATCATTTATAGACACTGCTTTCAACCTCAAACTTGTCAGTCTGCTACGAAAGAGGAAGAAGATTCATCAAGCAGAGCTAAGGGCATAGCACATTGCGAAACATATCCAATGTCTCATTCATCTTACAATCCATCAAGGGCGAGAAGGCAACCTCACTGAGCTGAGGAGGTCCCCATCAGAATCTTTGCCTAGCAAGTTGAGTCTTCTGCAATAAGATCTGTCTCACCTAACGTGTAGATATTTATACTATGGATGACTAATCTGAATTAGTCACCCAGACTCCCTTTGCAGTAGGAGAGAAATGAGCACTTCTACAGCAAAACTCATCTCTATTTTAGACTTCTGCATCAAAAGAAAATAAGCATCTCTTTCTCTCCATTGACTAAAAAAGGAATCCTAAATGATTACCTCAGATGTAGGCATTTACATCATAGATACGTGAACTTCGGTGAGAGATCTCCAGCCCCTTGAAAGTGAAGGCAGATTCTGAAACACAATGTTAAGGGGAAAAAAAAGGCTTAGAAAGTCATGGAAGAAAATAAAAAAGTAAAAGAAAATTTAGCTTATACTATGGACAGTAAAGGACTGGGAGAACGCCTAAGTAGTAAAAAACAACTGAGCACTAAGAAAAACAATCTTCCTTATTAAAAAAGAAAAAGGATAACATGCAACAGAACTAAGTTGAAATCCATCATTTACTATTTTCCAATTTGTAAAATAGAGTGCTGATTGAGCATCTGTTGACCATTAATCGGGTACTCTGGCTCAGGAGCTGAGGTCCTGGGACTCTGAGGATGACCTGGATATTCTATTCACCAGATTAGTGAATAGAATTACTTAGTTTGATTTAATCTAACATGGAATCATGGCTTTTGTTAACACTGCTGCAGTCCCACTATTCCCAATCCCTTCACAGTTTAAACTGTCCGGCAAACCTTCCAGCAGCAGTGCTCATCTGTTCCCACCATGCCTGCTAAATAAAATAAACCAGCAGAAAATGAACGGGTGGCGGGGGGAGGGAAGTCTTCTGACAGACTGGCTCCCTCTGAGTACGGGACCAGCACTAATGCAGAGGGACAAACCAGGAAGATGTTGCGCTGCAAGCTTAGATTAGTAAAATTGCACCACACCCTATTTAAATCCAGACGGTGAGAGACCTGCTCTCTTTACTCTTCTCCTTCCTGGGTCACACGTTCCTCCCTTGTGTCAGCGCTGTTTATGCAGCTACACATCCAGCTGGTTGAGGGAGCTAATCCAGCTGAAAACTGCTCCCTCCAAGCAGGGTTAGCGTCCGGCCCGCTCGGCTCTCTGAGGTGGCGAACCACACAAATATTAATGCCAACACATGGCAACCTGGACTCGGGCCCATCGATGTCCCTGTGGAACTGCGCCCTTGGTCCTCTGGCTCGGGGAGACGGGATACAGCTTTCAACCTGTTAGCTTATACTCTCAATTATCCTTCTAAAAAAGGAAGAAATCCATCTTAACAGAAAATAATTATATTAAATGGCATACCAGAGGACCATCTGAAAGAAGAAAATGAAAAGTAAACAGCTAAAGAAACACAACCTTTCTCATCCCACCCTGCTGCACATGAAAGTAAGAAGCTGAAACAACCCATAGGTTTTGCAAGACTATGAGGAATGAAAAGAAAGGAAGAAATTGCTAAGAGAATCTAAGTCACTTATCACAAAATGTCAAGGCATACCCATCATGCATTTTCTCAGCTAACATAATTAGACCTACAATAGAAAAATCAAAGACAAAACTGAAACTGAAATATCTTGTGTTCTATTTCCTTCTTCCTTCCTGTAGGTTGCATCAAGAAAGACCATCTCCACTACTGTAGTCTTCGCATTTTTTTGTCTTTCGCCCAGTAAGCAGTGCCAGCCTCTGCTTTGCTGCTATTGCTCCTAATTCTGCCAAACAAAATCAGAATCAAAGTGACTTAATACTTATCAGTGTCACTGCAGGCTACAATGCTCTGAATAGCAGCAAACTGCAGAACTGAAATAAAATTAAAAAAAAAAAAAAAAAACTAGCATAGGCATACTGGAAAGAACAGCAGAGACATTTGCCAACTGAACACAAACCTTGAATTCAAGCAATCAATATGTCTGGAAAGTTTTCTTTGCAAACCATGTAGATTGCCTACCGTGCCACCTACCAAAACAAAGGCTGGTGAAAGTTTCTTGTTTTGCCTAGGTAAGGAAATAGTTCCGAGCTCTGCCTGTTTGGCTCAAGTAACTTCTTGAACTTTGCCATTTAACCATAATGTTATTTTCTCACGCCTTCCGGTTTCCCCTTCTGTCCAGATAAGATTGTGTCCTTAAGCACATGACATTGACACAATGGTAAGAAATTCGGTATTTGCAATGCAGTGACATCCAGAGGCACCACTCCAGGGACGGGCTGCCCCCGTACCAGGCACCGCGCATGCCAAAGGCAGGGCCACTGCCCCGGAGAGCTTACCATTCGTGCATAGAACGAGAAAACAGGTAGACACAAAGAAAGAGAAACTGAGAGGGAAAACTAGTAGCAGTCAGCAGTCACAGCTTAACAGCTGCAGAGCTTCCATGCCCAGGCTAATGATTTTAACTTCCTCCTTTTGACGTTACGTTCTCCTAAGCTAGCTCATCCTAATTTTGCTGACAACCCCCTTTCCAAAGCTCGGTGCCACATGGCGTTTAGTTTGAAGTGACTCCTGCCAAAGATGACAATTTAAGTTAGGCTTTAGGCATTGCGATGCAGCCGTTTATTATTGTAACTACTTGCACTGTCTCAGCTTTATCTAGGACTAAATGACATTAATAAGCAAAAAGATAGAAAGTCACTGTTAATTTGGCCAGTGATGTCCAACTTCCCATTTGCAGACCTGATCCGAACACCATGCATGCGATGTGTGTGGCATTCAAATTCCACAAAAATACGAGGTTTTTTAGCCTGAGATTTTTAACCTTGGCTATGAAAGCTTCATTTTCCGAGATAACTAATATTTATTTGCCCGAGTTTCCCCCCATACCAGAGTTAACAGGTAAAAATAGCCAAGGCATGTAATAATAATGTCAATATTGGTTACTTCACTGCTGACTGTTCTAGCAGATCAAAACAAGGAGCAGAGAAGTCCTGGGGAGGGAGGGGAGGATGGTGGGAGGAATATAGACACAGAGAGGAAAGAGAAAAGTGCAATTAAAGAAACAAGCGCCCTAGAAACACAGCAGCGGACAGAAAAGACAACATACTTTTGCTTCTAATAATATTGAATCAAAGACGACACTTAAGTTCCTTTGTTGCTACTACTGGTCACACAGAGGCCACATTCTTTCCCTGATCCTTATATAAACCCACTGACATCTGTAGATTTTCCGTGAAAAGGAGGTAACAAACAGTCAAACTGATTCCCCAGCCCATAAAACATAATTAAGAACAGAACTGTGTTACCCTATAAATAGGGCTAAGAGTAAAAGACTGCTGCTCTGAACTGTGGCTCCATATTTGACTGCTCAGATGGAGAGCCGACATCATTCATTAATACAGTCTATTAACTCTGCTCTCCTCAATTAATTTTTCAATAATTTTACATCTAGCAAAGCAACAAGACCTCCCACAAATATTGCTCCCTATAAAGTTCTCAAAAGTTCTGCCAACCACTCAGCTCCTGCTTTGCTCTCAACTCACTGACCTCATCGGCTTTTCCTGTGTCATTTACACCCAAGTTTCCCAGTTATTCTTGTCATTCTACTATTGTTTCAGAAACATTTACTATAACAAGATACTCTTCTATTTCTTGGCATTCCAGTTCGCCCATTTTTATGGCTGAGCTTATTACACTGTTCTAGCTATTGCCCTTCAGGCACTAACACTTCAGACTCCAAGCCACTGTGTTAAGACAACATACTACTTGATTACGTATGTGAAGTCTTTTTCCCTAACATATAATCTACAGCTTTTACACTTACTTCTACACACCTTATTAGCAGAAACAGAGAGTACGAAAGCTCATCCTGTTCCCCCCACCCTGAGCTCTCCTCAAACATAACACCTTTCTTTGCTGAAATTCTTCTGTGCCGCTAATGCCCTGCTGCATCTCAGGGAAGAAAACAGTTTTGGTTTCCCTTTGACACCTTAGCTGATAGCCAAAAAAACTCAGGGGAGAACACAAATGAAGTGTTCCTTCCACAGAGCATGGGAAAACACAATCAGCTACGCCTGGGATATCTCTCTACCAAAGAGGAGGGGAAGTGTAACTAAATGATTCCTCCTTCTAGCTCAGGATCGCACTATCTGGGGACAGCGAGAATTTAATTCACTCCAGCTGACTCCCAGCCCAACCACCAAACTGTGAGTCAGGGGTGGGGGGGAGCCCGTGACAGCTCCACCGGCACCCCTCTGCAGCAGGGGGGCTGCAAGGGCTTTAGCCTTCGCCCACAGGGAAGCACTGCAGAACAGGCTATGCCACTGGCGACAGCAGCCTGGAGTTTTCTAAAAATAATTTAAGCCCACAGACCGAGGATGCTTGCTTACTAGGGAAAAAACCCCAAAACATAAGCTCTTAAAGATAGTTTTCTCTTTGTTATTCATTTTTTACAGTCTCTGAACTATGAACTTAGAAATTCAACCTGCCCCTCCTACAACGCAACCAAGACTTCATCAAATACCAGGTTCTGAAGGAGGATGCTTCAGTGCTCCCTGCCATCCCCAGAACAAATGCTCGACAGCAGTCGCTCTCTCACAGTCTGAGGTTTGCAGGAACCTCCCAAAACCTCAATGCCGTTTTCTGCACCACCTGTCTGATATCATTCTGCTACAGACCGCGCTCTTCCCAGAAAGCTGCTGCAGCGCCACAAATTTTCCACGATTTCTAGACAGGACCTTGTCCTAGGTCCCTGGATTTGCAACACGATACAAAGAAAGTACAAAAGTCACCAGAAACGTCTGCATATCCAATACACAAAAAACAAAGCAAGCCTTCAATTTCAAACCATTTTGTTCTTATCCAATCCTCAGTCATCTTCTCCTGGGCAAGTGTTCATTGGTATCACTGAAACCAGTGCAGATCATTATGTGTTCCTATTGCACATTCCAAAATTTAACTTTGCTTACCATGATATCACCATCGGTTGCTATGGAAATTGCTATACTACCACATCCACCAGATTTTTTTACCACTGAAGTATTTTGGCAGACTGTTTGCTTTTAAGTGTCAGAGTAATAAGAGAAATCATAAGTGTTTATTCTCCCATGATTCTCAAAATGGTGCTTTATAACAAAAATCTGCTAGTAAGTGATTACATGCTTGGCTTCAACGTGTAGCTCTGGACAGGATTGGAATCACAACTTTCTCCTTTGTTTTTTAAGAGAGAAAATGAAGTACATTATGAACACAAGCGTCAGTTTTTAAAATACTAATTTTTAAGTGGGAGATCAAGACATGAAAAATACCTCAGGTCCCTCCAAGTTCTCTCAGTTTCTCTTTTTCACTTCCTAGTTTGCTTTTTTTTTTTTTTAAACTAGTACAAAACAAGGCCCTCAAATTCAGAGGGGAGCCCTCATCAGACTCGTCAAGAAGTCGTCCTTCTGCAAGATTACGTGTTGTCGTGATTCCATTTGTGGCTACAACTCCTACCCCAGTTTCTGTACGTTAATAACACCAGCACAGTGACATTTATTTTCACATACTGCACATGCAAAGCCGGCGGGGCCCTCACTCAGGCTCCGGGCCCTGCACACCCGAAGCCAGCGGGTCCCCGGGAGGCCGACCCCCGCCTCTGACCTTGCCAACACCACCTCTCCCGACAGCTTCAGCAATGAACCACCGGCTAGGCATCACTCACGAAAACCTGGATCCCCGCGTTCCCATTACCCATCCCCACCAGGTCACACCCCCCCCGACAGCTTCAGCAATGAACCACCGGCTAGGCATCACTCACGATCTGATCTCTCTTACACGCGCAGAAAGTCCGATTTAACCCAGATATCGCATGGAACGACACGGTGGGACGGCGGCAGGGCCGAGAGCAAGGACTCAAAAACCGACCTCTGCGATCAGGGCTG
>NW_009202367.1:0-6163 GCF_000690835.1 Fulmarus glacialis
AGTTGCCCAGAGGAAAAGGATCTGGGGGTCGACAGCTGGCTGAATATGAACTGGCAGAGTGCCCAGGTGGCCAAGAAGGCCAATAGCATCCTGGCTTGTATTAGAAATAGTGTGGCCAGCAGGAGTAGGGAAGTGATTGTTCCCCACTACTGGGGCTGCACCTCGAATACTGTGTTCGGTTTTGGGCCCCTCACTACAAGAAGGACATTGAGGTGCTGGAGCATGTCCAAAGAAGGGCAACGAAGTTGGTGAAGGGGGTAGAGCACAAGTCTTATAAGGCATGGCTGAGGGAACTGGGGGCCTGGAGAAAAGGAGGCTGAGGGGAGACCTTATTGCTCTCTACAACTACCTGAAAGGAGGTTGTAGCGAGATGGATGTTGGTCTCTTCTGCCAAGTAACAAGCAATAGCACAAGAGGAAATGGCCTGAAGTTGCACCAAGGGAGGTTTAGATTGGATATTAGGAAAAATTTCTTCACTGAAAACATTGTCAAGCCTTGGAACAGGCTTCCCAGGGAAGTGGTGAAGTCACCATCCCTAGTGGTATTTAAAAGACGTGTAGATGTGGTGCTTAAGGACATGGTTCAATGGTGGACTTGGCAGTGTTAGGTTAATGGTTGACTTGATGATCTTAAAGATCTTTTCCACCCTAAACGATTCTAAAACCAAGAAAGCAGATCAGAAGAACAAAGAGACAAAAGGCTGGGAAAGGTGGTAGGTGAGAATATTTGTACTACTAGAAACACAGAAACTTCTCCTCTCCTACAAGGAGTGCCATTTGGAAGGATCATGTCTTCCTTTGTTATCACTGGCTGTGCTCTATAAAGGAACATTTTATACACAAAGTGATGGGAGACAGAAATGGAGTTCCATCATGCAATTTTTATAGAGTTTGTCTATTTTTTAATATGGTTACACTGTTCTGCACCAGTCTACAATGTTTGTTTATCTAGTCAGTTGCTTGATATGAATCTTTTCTTATTTTAGCCAGGCTCCTAGCTTTTCTATGGATTGGAACAGTGTGTGCAGTGTAGCTAGTCTTTCTTCTACCCTTTTAGGATACATTTCATCTGAACTAATACTCACTTCCATTTGCAAGGTGCCTTTCGCAAGAACAGAATAGAAAATTTCATCTTGGCTTATATTTACTGGGAGCTTGCTGCTTTCCTCTTGGTTTGCCTTAAAATTCTGTCTTCAGTTACAAGGGCTCTATCGAGTCTGAGTTTAGCTTCAGAGATGCTTTTCCCAGCTTATCAGCTAGAGTCAAAAGAGAAGGAAACAGCTCAAACCTTTGAATTTGCAACTGCACATTTGAACTGCACGTTTGCATCTTTACTATTATTCTTACTTCTTGCTATTATTTAAAAAAATCTTTCCCAGAAGAATGAGAGATATGACGGAGGTGATCCTTCGCCTCTACTTAGCACTGGTGAGGTCACACCTGCAATACTGTACCCAATTCTGAGCTCAGGACAAGAGAGATGTGGACATACTGGAAAGAGTCCCACCAAGGGCCACAAAGACGATGAAGGGACTAGAACATGTCTCCTATGAGAGTCCCAGCTGAGAGAGCTGGGACTGTTTAGCCTAGAGAAGAGAAGACTCAGGGAGGATCTTATTAATGTATATAAATACTTGGAGGGAGGGTGCATAGAGGACAGAGCCAGGCTCTTTTCAGTGGTGCCCAGAGACAGGACCACGGGCAATAGGCACAAACTGAAACACAAGAGGTTCCGTGTGAACGTAAGAAAACACTTTTTTTACTGTGAGAATGACCAAGCACTGGCACAGCTTGCCCAGAGAGGTTGTGGAGTCTCCAATGTTGGAGATATTCAAAAGCCATCTGGACGTGGTCCTGGGCAGCCTGTTTTAGGTGGCCTTGCTTGAGCTGGGGCATTGGACAAGATGACCTTCAGAGGTCCCTTCCGATCTTAACCAGTCTGTCATTCTGTGAGATTCTGCATCCCATGTCAAAGCAAACCCAGCTGCAATTGGTGGACACAGGAATACCCAGTCTTAATATATGAGATCTAGGTGTGCAGGTTGTTTCTCCATGACATGTTCAGTGAGCCTGATATACCTAAAAAAGCATGGGAATGCTGTGTGTGTGTGTGTGTGAGAGAGAGAGAGAGAGAATTACTTTTTCTCCATGCATGCTCTGTGGAGGGTAGAACTTGAATTCAAGACTTGGTATTGCAGAGACGCACATTCTTCTGCACAAATTCAAGTTACCTTGTGAAACATGGCCAAGACAGAATGGGTATGTATGTATGGCATGTATGCTTTAACCTGAGGTAAAAGAAAAATCTCTTTTCTTGTGGACAAAACCTACATTTTTTAGAAGAGATCTATCCATATGAGCATCTGTAGTAGTTGTAGCTATATGCAACCTGTGAAACATACTTCTAAATAGTAAAGCAAAAACTGCAAAATATGCTGTACATATGGGAATGAAAAACATTGAAGGCAAGGCCCTATGAAAAATCCATAATCCAGAACTATTCGTAAAACTTGGCATTTTATAGCAATCTATAGGTCAAAGCAGACATTAATTAATTCTCACAACTCCTTTGAGCAGTGGATGAGAAAATATTATTTAAATTGGAGAAACTAAACCAGTTAAATATTTCATCTCCTGAGGCTATATAGCATGAAATCTTATGCCCTGATATTTGTTTCTATTAATATTTATTCTATATTTACGTTAATCACATTAATTTACTATCAGTTCTGAGTTCTGTATATCTGTTTGTTTCAAAGCTATATTTCAGTTATAGCCACAGACCCACTATAGAATTGCAGGAAAAAGGCAGACTGAAAATTTTTGTTCTGAAATAACTGCAGCTGGCAATAGTTGCTTACTTTCTGTGTTCTTTCCTTCCTGCTTCCATATTATTCATTAGACAATGTAATGACGTTAGATATAAATCACATTTAGCTGGGTAACAGTTCACAAGCATCAACCATTTGGTAACTACATTACACATAAAACTGTAGTGACGAGGAATATTTTCTATCCTACAAACTGACAGCACTGTTATTTAGATCCAGCCTAGCCTGGCAAGTTTCTTGCGCATCCATATCAGTACTTGAGACGCTCTCTTCTGCATTTCAAGAATTGGCCAGTCCCCCCAATTCTTGTACAGCCTCAACTATCAAGATATGCCAAACTACACTCTCTTTTATAGTATTCTTGTCTAAACCTTTTGCGTCAGATTTTGCGTGAAAGTACATAGGAATAATAAAATGCTTATGATGGCTTGCTATCATTCTTAGACAGATTTAAAGGGGGAGCTCAGGTCCAATAAGAAAGTAGACAGGCCTTCAGGCTGATGGAAAATGCTGTGATGGCACAGGTCAAGTGGTTTGTCATCTGAATGCATAGCAGGCACAGTTTGTATTTTGTTTATTTCTTGGTTAGAATATTGTAGGCTCTGAGGACATGATGATAGCTTTCTATTTGCACATGGACTCAAGGGATGCAAGAAGTTGTGTTTTGTCCTAGCCATGATTGTAGTCCCTGCAGGCACAGGAAGGTGGGGGCCTCTGGCTCCCACCCACACACCAACTGGCAGAGCTGGCAAGCTGAAGAGGAATCATTGTTACCAGCCTTTGCAATTTTGTCTTGATCTTGATATATTTGGTATTTTTTTTAATCCTCTCCACAGGAGTTGAATGATTATCAGTAAATTTCCACTGTTTTTAAAAAATAAAAATTCTTCATGCTTGTGGAGAAAAGATGACCTAAAGATATCCAGAAGATAAATTAAAAATATGTTTTGCAAAAAAAAAGAGAGAAAAACAATTTTATGTGTTTATGATACAATATTTTGGGAGAGCCATCATGTTAAATGGTTGCATTTTCCAATACTGGAAGACTGCAATGCTCTGTGGAGGTAAAAAAGTGCACTGCCCGGAGCCCGGTGATCACAATGTTTTGATTATTGTGGTTTTTAACCCAGCACTCTGTTTATTACACACAAAGTCCTTTCTTCCTATGAACTTCTAGTTTCAGAATCAAATGCATGTTTTGAGTCTCTTCTTGTAACACAGAACTTGCTGCACTCTGTATCAGAAATAAAAGTAATCTGCAGAAACATTACAAATCCTCATTTCAGTGAACTGTATCTAAAGATGTGGATTAACTTTAGTCAAAGCTTGTGCATTTAATGTCTAACAGCAGTTTGAGAAGTCATTTTAATCTGCTGCTCTTCTCATGCACAGAGTGATTGTGGTGAAGTGATTTAGAAGGGAATTGCTAGAAAGAATTTAACTTTGCTAACATAGACAGATGGACAAGGGTTTAACATTAATAATTGGAGGTGCATGCGTATGTATGTGGAAAGAGGAAAATGCTTCATTTTTATAGAAATAAAGTCAGCAAAAACTGAGCACAGGAGTTTATATGTAATACTCTAGATACAGAAAATCAGCACTGAATTGTGCAACAGTATAGCTCCAACAGCAGCTTAAAATTAAGTCAATCCCCTGGTTAGATATGTG
This sequence comes from Fulmarus glacialis, assembly GCF_000690835.1. NCBI lineage: Eukaryota > Metazoa > Chordata > Aves > Procellariiformes > Procellariidae > Fulmarus > Fulmarus glacialis. The sequence continues at coordinate 4,502 of NW_009202367.1, forward strand.
ATTGTTGCTTGTGCAATTAGCCTTGCAGTAGTACTAAAATGAGCTGAGAAGGATTTACTGACTGAGGCCAAGTCTTATCAGAGAAGCCTTTTCGGGTGTAGATTAATGTGGAAATGACTTTTGCACGCCTCAGTAAGCTAGTGCATTGGGAGTAAAGACTTTGCTAAAATGCATTACAAAGGCCATTTTGCCCTGTACTACAGAGAACAGTTTGCCCTTTCTGTGGCAGATGTTGTTACAGATTGCCCCTGCTGATTGCATTGGGATTTAACAAGTTGAGGATTTAAAAAAATCTACCTTTTAAAAAATTATTTCAAATTTTATTAGGCAAAAGGCAATGGAGCCTTAAAAAAATTCGGTAAACAGTGATTGATGACATAATCTAAAAAAAATACTGCCTGAAAATACTACCAGAGGAATGCACAAAAGTTGAAAAAGTAGAGAAGATTCATCAAAATGGACGACTCATCCCTTTAACAGCCAGAAAGTTATCATGGACAATGACTGATAAAACAAGGACAGGCTAACAAATAGAAAAAGAAAGGGACAAATAAGTCATTAAGCAGGGCTGGCTAGACATAGTCCCATGCTATGATAAATAGTAGAACATAATACATTTGGGGCTTTTTTTGGTAAAGTACTTCAGAAAACATAGCTTGTGTTCATATTCCTATCCAATTTTTGATCAACTAAAAAGATTGTGAACAAGTTTTTGAAATCTCAAAGCAAATAATTTTAGAAGTTCTGAAGTAAATTACTTTGAAGTGAAAAGAAATGTGATTTCTGTACCTTTGTATTGAATAACCAGCACACCCACCACGGTGCTTCAGGAAAATGCCCACTTAATGTGTCAGATTCAGAAAAGAGATTTGAATTGCAGATGATTCTGAGGTGGGCAGCATAGCCTAAGCTATTACCTGTTTCTGGGTAACGGTTTCTGGCTTCTGCTTGCTCATTCACTTTGGAATACTAACATGTACATTAAACAACTGCTCAGCCCACCTAAGTCACAGAGAATATAAATTTAACTTAGCAGTGAAAACATCATAGGGAGGTACAATGTTGATGTACTTCTGTGACTGTGGACTGTTACACTTTCAGCCACATATTTGTATAGGTTTGAGTGAAGAGTGAATGAGCTCATGGAAGAGAAATCTGCGGAGAAATCCTTAACACATATCTAGATTAGGAGGACTCTTAAATGAAAGTGGGTGCTAGAGCCTGGGGAAAAGGTATCATATATCTTTGCCTTGTTCCTGTACTGCCCCTGTGTATGGACTAGGGTCCATACACATGGCACTCCTCACCATCTGTCCCTAGCCAGCTGTTCCCAGCCAGCTCTGTATGGACTCTGGTAGAGGTACAGTAGTAGACTTAGATGGACCTTTGGTCTGATCCCTCTTGGCATGTTATGTACATAAACTGAAAATACAAAGTGGAAAATTCAGGCTTTATGAAACATTTTATATATCATAAAGTGAAATGTTTGTCAAATATTCTGGAAAAAAAAAGAGAGTTTTGGACTACTTCAAATATTTGTTGAAATTATTTTTTATTTCTTCCACTAAACACAGAAACAAAAAGTTAAGCTCCAACTATGAAAAAGACAGGTATCTATTTGTCTCCAATCTCTGCCAGATGATGTGGAATTACTAGGGAAAG
>NW_009202367.1:6194-26380 GCF_000690835.1 Fulmarus glacialis
TAGTTGCAGAGACTTTGCTGCAGAAGTGAGGATCTCCCTGGAGGCACCCAGCAGAGGAGGACAGACCCTTAGCGGTACCCACAGTCTATGCTAACTAAGTGTCTGTGATTAGTGCTTCGGTTATGATATTCCCAGCAGAGGAGGACAGACCCTTAGCAGTACCCACAGTCTATGCTAACTAAGTGTCTGTGATTAGTGCTTCGGTTATGATATTCCCAGCAGAGGAGGACAGACCCTTAGCAGTACCCACAGTCTATGCTAACTAAGTGTCTGTGATTAGTGCTTCGGTTATGATATTCCCAGCAAGAAGACAGATCAGTGTGGAAGAAAGTGTTGCTACTTGGTTGTGATACATAGAACTGCTGTGAATGTCAGAGCTGTGGCTAAGGGAAGAGAGCGTGGGGGTCCCTATACGTGATGTGATGCAGGTACAACTAACTGAGATAGTGCGGCTTATCTGGACAGTACTCTACAGGAGGCTTCTGACAAGTTTGAAGGATGAAGGTGAGATAAAGGATGATGATGGAATCAGCAAACGTATGTGAGGAAGGGAAGAAGATGACTTTCATATCGTGAACTATTCAAAGGGTGATGCATAGGAAAGATGGTCCCATGTATGCATGTTCTGGGATATAACTTTATCCAGAAAAGGTTTGTCCGTTCTACCACTGCAGCCTAGTCTATCTCCAGTTCTGATGAAACCATCTGGGGACAAAAAAAAAAAATTGTCATGTCAAGGATGATCTTCACTTGTGCAAGGAAAAATAAAAAAGCATGGGAATTACAAAGTCATTAACTACATATTAAAAATTCTTGCCTGACAACTTCATAGTTAAAAATCATTGGAAGTGAGCTGCCATGCAGTTGTTTGCTCAGCCAAGGGAAAGAACTGTCATGAATCATATTTCAATGACCTTACCTTATTTCTGGCCTGAATGGGAAAGCAACGCTAGAGTTTTAACTGTTTTTGCTAGAGATATCGTTGCTGCTATAGATTACTAAGAGTACTGAAATGTCTTGCAAGTTGAAGAATGAGGAGAGTTTTTCAGAAAAGTAAAGAATATGTGCAGATAATATCTCAGTACAAGATCAGAATAACTAACATATAAATCAACTCCTATTCATATTTCCACATGAAAGCAGGTGGATAAACTGAATCTGGCTTGCTGACTTTTATATGGGAGAAAATAAATTTTGTTGCACAGCAATATAACAGCAATGCAGTGCATAAAGGTAACAAGAAGTCCCAGACATTACCCCAGGTATCCATTGTAAGAGACTGCATCATGATTTGATAACATTATCATTTAATACTATTGCCTGTTTCACACCTAGATAACAGAGGGTGGGAATTGCGTGAGACTGTCCCATGGAGTCCAGAGCTGTCAGGACAGAACAGTAAAGACATTCAATAAGAGAGAGCAGCATGAAAGACCTTGATGTGTTGTGTTCTCCAAGACACATAAAGCCTCTTGATCATCTCCCTTGGAGCATGTTGCCTTTTCCTATAGATTGTACAGAAAATACATGATCTAGGAAGCTAGTATCTACAACAATCAAATAGAGCTGTACGAATCATTGTCTTCTCTCTCTCTGCAGTTATTTAGAAGAAAGAGAGGTCAGAAGGAACCTGTAAAAATCAGTTTTATCGAATATTCATAGACCACAGAGATAAGGGACATTCATCTAAAGCTGCAGTTTCACAAGCATTTTAAGCTCAAGGCAACACTGTCAACAGAAGAAACTGCACAAGGAGCTCCTTTTCACAATGACAAAACTACTTGGTTCAGGCTTTTCTGTCAGATGAAGGAAAAAGCCAAGCAGAAAAAACTACGTGTCTGAAGTTGTAGCTACATTCCCCAGCAGGGTCCATAACTCATTCACACTTGCTAAATCATGCCCTGTACCTCCTTTCCCCGACTTACTCCTGTAATTCTGGGTCCTGCGTGGAAACCCTGCAGAAGTGTAATAACTTCCTGGTTCAAAGTTGTAAAAACTTTCTGCTTCCCATGAACAGAGACTCTGACCCTCCCTCTTCCACTGAAGAACATGGGATTCACTCTAGATTTCTGGTATGTAATCCTTTTAAACAAGATTCCATTTAATCCACTCATTTGTCTGTAAATCTGGTGCATGTATTTCTTCTGTGTATAAAAGCAAATTAAAAGCATCCCACTAGCTAAATCTGGCTACTGAACAGGAATAACCTTTTGCTTCTAAGCAATGGGAATAGAAAAAATAATTAGTGAGGCAAAGGAATCATTTCAAAGGAACCGTTTCTCTGCTTAGCAAAACTGTTCTCATAGATGAGTAAATATTTTTATTATAAACAGTGGTTTTCAGGTACTTATATTTTTCTTTATTTTTTGTTATAATGTTTCATATTTTATGCCAAGGAATTTGTAAATAAAATATTTATGTTTTTATTTATTTAATTTTACTTTTTTTTTCTAAATAAAGAAAATCAGTATAACCATGTGACTTTAATTCTGACTTCAGTGTATGATCTAGTGGATAAGTCATTTGATTGGAAGACAGTGTATTTGTCTTCTTTTACACTTTAAGAACCAATAGCCATGAGCCTTTGACCTCTTTAGGCTTTTGAATCCAGACGGAATACATGATAAAACAGTGACAGCTTAATGATTAAAGAGATACAGCTTTGGGGGTTTTGTGGGTTTTTCTTTTGTGTTTGTTTTTTTGTTTTTAATAATCTGCAGCATTGTAGCATTTGCCATCTGAATAGATGCATATCTTCTAGGTCACTCAAAAGCTATTTAACTTAATTTTCATAGTTCTTTGCTATTTTTTTATTCTGTGAAGACTTGTAGAACAGTTGCTGGTTGGCTGAGGAGAGTGTAATGGTAGTGTGCTATTCCTGCTTCTTTTCAGCTGTTTTAAGAGTTGAAAAAGGCTTGTGGGAATAAAGAGGAAAAGTCAGCTTCTTCCTTAAGGCTGTGACAAAGGAGTAAAATTAAGAAGGGATCAGAAACTTTTTTAAGGAACACAAACTGTCTGTGGGGGGAGGACCAAAAGAAAAAAAATTAATGTTAAAACCTGGAAACACAAAGGTGAATGGAAGTGCTTATATGGGAAGAGATTTGTACATTTTTGCGTGTATGCTTAAATTTCAGAATGCCTGTAGAGTCAGGGAGTTCAAGATTATTCAAATGTTTAAGATATCTCATTAAATTGCAGTTTTGATACAGTTTTTGTGCTGTTAGTGGAATGTACTTACATATAATTTACGGTATTATGAATAAAGCTTAATGGGAGATGATTTATAAAGAGGAGTTAATGGACTTCTTTCCCATAGAATTAGAAATCCTACCGTGTTTCTCTTAACGCCCCCTCCAAACTGAATACCCCATTATTACCATTAGATTATAACTGTTCATAGTGCACCTGGCTACCTAGTATTTTCCAGCTTAATTCTAAAGAGAGAGTCCTCCTCCTTCAAATTTATCATCAGTTGGTTAATCATTAGTAGCTTGTACTAGAATCCTAATTTCATAGAGAATGACTCCATCCATCTCAAGTGGACTAAATCCCTTTATACATGAGCTTGTTTGCACAGTACACCTCTCAGATGATTCTAGAAGGAAAGACTTAAAGACTGAGTAAATTGAGATGGTTTGCTCATGAAACATAGTGATTTTCCCAAGCTTTCCTTACCTGGCTCAATCAGAATCTTTTTTAAGCTTCAGCATGGACACTACTGCTCCGTGAAAAAAAGTATTATACAATATTAATTACTGCAATTAATAAAGCTGTATTTCAAGCTTGGGTTCAGCTGTGATCAAAAGACTAATTTCAGTTGTGAGGGAAAACCTTTTATGCCAAGTTCAAAACTGGTCAAAAGATTTCCATGTGCTTGGAAGACAGCTTTGTACTGTGAATGGAAAACACTTAAAATTTAGTCTGTACTTTGTTGCTGGCTGTCCACACTGGAGAATACTCTACCCTTTGTAATGTGCTCAGGTAAGAAAATATCTTTGTTGATCATATCAGTATTTTAATAAAAGTCCTGTTTCCTAGCTTACATTATTAAATCATGCTTTTCCAAAATTAGTTGTATAATTCCGTCAGAGAGAATTTGAATCAAATACAGAACTACATACATACAACTTTAAATATAGCAGCTTAATGTTTAACTTTGTATGGATTTTGTGTGCTTGTTGATTCAAAATTGCATGTAGACTGTAAGTGGGGAAAGATTCATGGAAAACAGTTTGTCTTCATATCAAAATGATAGTACCATAAACTTCAACCCATTTGTTTCTGATGTTCAAATTCATTTTGGCCATTAAACCTTATCTTTCATTGTTCAAGGTTGTCTTCATTTTTCTTCTGTTCTTGCACCCTGCTTAAGTGATAATTCACTATCCATAAAACAAGCACTGAGATATGGAACCCAGGGCAAATGTTGTATGAAATTGCCATCAAAAACATTTTCTAAGGCATATCATCAGTGATTTAGGGATCATTTGTTTGTTAGATTTCGAGAATAAATGGTTGCTTCTTCATTAAACCATGCAGTTCCTACACAGGCATTTCCAAAATGCCAGTACCACACCCATGTACATGATGCAGTGTTTCCATCAAAAAATTTAATAACACTGGAAAATTCTCAGTGAGCAACTCCGCAATAAATCTGTTCCAAAAATACTGTTACTGAGTGATACTAATACACATACATCAGGAAAAATGTTTAAGCATAATAAATATCCTACTTATGGCTCTATTTTCATATTTCTTATGATTCTAACTGTTTGAAGAAAAATAATTAAATACATGATACACTGAAAATACTGCAACAGTATTTTGACCAATCTCCCTGTTCTCTATATAACTGTCCATTAGTTTGCATTGCTTAGGGTTAAACTGGTTCACTATTTTAATCAGATGAATGAGCATTCAAATAAATTTTAGTTTTTAGTCAATTTATTGAACACGTAGATTAAATCTTGATGGGATGAATTTAAATTCAATTTAGTATTTGATCAGATTTTATTTTTCCATTGAATCATATTTTATGCATCCACATTGAGGTAGATTTTAATGATTAATAAGGCATACAACCTTATAAATCAACCATGAAAACATCAGTCATGTTAGAAATCACACTAGACTATTTTATTTTGTTTAAAAATATATGATTGCACTGTTTTGATCATATTCTCCTTACAGGCATTTTACTTTGTTAGTTGTCAAGAAAAGCAGGTCATCTGCAGTTCTTAAACATTTCTCATATGCATCCTGATTCTCCACAGTGTTGAGGTCTTGCAGCATCTACTCAGGTACATGAGAACTGATGAAAACTACAGAAACTAGATTTTAATAGTAGTATATTGTAGAATATATTGTAAAAGGGAACAAAAATAGCCAGTCATATGCTAAGCAAGTGTTTTTGCCTGTGTGCTCAGAGAGTCTCTCCTCATATCTCACTGACATCAAAAGCAAACTCATATTCATTTAAGTGGAGCAGAATGAAGCCTATTATGATTTTCATTAGTGAAAATGACATATAGCACTCATCCTAGGCATTTTCAGTCACTGAAGCCAATGTATAGTGCTCAGTCCCCGGGCAGGCACAGTCAGTCATGCATATTTAGAAAGAGGACTAGCCTCTTCTTTTCCTTTCCAGCTCCCAATATGTGCTATTGTACTAGGTACCTGATATTTGTCAACCATGTTGAGAAGTCAAAGCATCTGTGAACTTTGATGAGAGCCAAAAGCTCTCATAGATAATTCATAAATGTAACAAAAAAGCATAATGCCAAGATAGTGGATATGTTAGAACTGACTCAGTATTTCAACATATTAATATATTTTATCACAAATCAGTGCTGGAATTTAGGAACATTTTAGAAAAGATGCATGAAATGTTTTCTTGCAGAAATACTCAATAATAATCAATAAAGAAAGCCTTTAGGATCAATCTGGAAATTCATAACACTTGTAAGAAATTCTGAAGGAACCTCTCAGGCTGATTTCTGCATACTTCGGTGTTAGACAGAAATAGAAAGAATGTGCTACAAGTTACAGTGGAATATAAGGTTAATGATTACAAGAAGTGGTGAAGTCCATGATTTTGTTGAAATAAAGAAGGAAGGTTTTTATATTAATCAAAATGGCAAGATATGACAGCCCATAAATTTCTGCAAGCATACTGCACCTGGCAAACTACCCTAAAAAGTTCTCTCTTCAGACAGAACCATTTGGTCTCTAGATTATCGGGTTTTGCACTGCAAAAATATCATTCTAGAGTACTTGAAAATGTCATGGAACTGAGGTTTAGTCAGTACTTTTCCCTTTCTACCATGCCTTCATCCCTATCTTCTTCTTCAAAACACATATCCTCATGCAAATAGTCAAAAATACAACACTTCAATGACTTTAAAACTTATTGAGGGGTTATTATAAAATACTAATGCAAATCTTTGATAGAAGCACAAGAATATGGAATAGGACATATCCCCTATTTAGTCTTCTTCCTAGAGAATGTGTTTAACTTTTCCAAAACTTATTTTATCATTCACTATTAAGCTCTAGACACTCTTCCTATCAATTAGATAACAAGGTCTTCATGACATTTTGCTAAACTCTTGGCCTCAAAGGCATCCTGTGGCAGTAAATTCCATAGCCTAAAATCGCACTCTGTGAAAAAGAGTATTTCCTTTCATCTTGATTTGCCATTTTTCAGTTTCACTGAGTGATTCCTTGTTCCTTTGTTGAAAGAAGAACCAAAGTTCCCCTCTTATCATCTCTTCAGCAATTATCATTTTATATGCTTTTGTCATGAACCTTCGTACTTCTTACCTTTCTGAGGCCAGTAATCCCAATCTTTTAAGCCATTTTTTCAAATAGGAATTTTTCAAGGCTGATAATTATTGTTATTGCCAGTCACCGATCCTTTTTCACAGCATCTTTTTTTTTTTTTGAGATAGAATAGATACTCCACAGTATCTCAGCTGAAAGCAAACTTATATAGTATGTTTTCTATAGATGGACTATACATATTTAAGGTATGTTTACTTGGCCAAAACATTTTTCTAAGCCGGAGTTTTCATATAAATACTTTAGCCAAAAGAAATACTGTTATTTAGCACCCATAAAATGTATGTTCATATTTTTCCCTTGAGCGTGCAGTACTTTCAATTTATCAATACTGAATGTTATGTGGCATTAAGTTATTTTTTCAGGCCACTCTGAAGTTCCTCACACTGTTTCTCAGAGTAAAGTGTTATAGGTCATATTTGGTTCATTCAGCAAAGTATTGTGGATTTGGTAGAACTTAGGTGTTCCATTCTTCCCTTTAGCATATTTTGACAGTTTCTTTAACTCCTGGTAAGGTGTGTTACCGGGGAATAGGTCAGAAAACAGCTGTATGCAATTTTTCTACAATTTATTTGAAGGCCTGACCTGAAGCAAAAAAGTTGTATCAGGGAATTTTTTTAACAGACTTTACGTTATATAAATATTTTAAGTAGTAAAACACAGCCTTATCTGGGTTTTGTACCATCAAAGGTGCAATGGCTTATGGCAAAAGTTAGTCATCACTGGCTTATCCTGCCCTGGTCCTGCTCCTTTGAACTTTTCAGTTTTTCAGAAATGTATTAGTTAACAAGTTGTGCTAGAAGAGATTTCTATGGGTTGATGTCTCTGCTGTTAAAGGAATTGCTGAAAGAGAAATCAAATGGGGTTCTTACTTAAAGAAATTATTAGCTGGCATTGTCAAACGCATGCAATGTAACTCCATTATCTTAATATGCTATTTGTACAGCTGTGGATAACTGTGCCTGCTCCAAAATCTTAATTTTCTTTTTAATTTTTGCTCACTTTGCAATGGATATCTAGCAGAAGTATCCACACTGGAAACTGTTTAGCCTTTGCTGGTGGATTCTTTTTTTTTCATGACTCTGACCTGTACATTACATAATTAGTACATTTCTGCTGAAGATTCATGGTGCAATACTGCTGGTGTTGGCCTCTCTGTAAGGCCCTGGGAGCATCCCCCTCAGTGACCTGGGCCTAATGCTCCACGGAGGCCTGCGGGGCAGCTGCAGCCAGGGCCACAGGTCCCTTCACGCCAGCCTGACATCCCGGCCTGGCCTCTGTCTGTCCCCAGAGAGGTGCTCAGTGCCTGGGGCTGCGGCTACCCTGGCTGCCAGGTCCTTCTGTCCCACCCCTGGGACCCCCGGGCCCGTGCAGCACCTGGACACCGTCACACAAGCATAAGCACCAGGAACTCGCCTCCAAGTCCAAACACCTGGATTTAATTACATAAGGGATTTTTTTTTCAAAAAACAGAGGCAACTGCTGACCTAACGTTACACTGCGTGCAGCAGCTCACAACCTCAGGCAACTGGAACGCTGACACTTTGAAAGATATCCTGGGAAGTGAGTGGGAGAACTGAGAGCTGTGGCTGACGTCCCAGAAGTAAATCTTCCTCAAGTTGGAACGTCACAGAAAACCCCCAGCATTCCCCTGTTGGTGACTATCGGTGATTTTGACCTGCAGGATGGATCCTGCAGGGTCTTAAAATATTGCCAATTAAGGGGGCAGTGTTGTCTCTCCCCCTGGTCAGCTTTTCTAATACTTCACTACAGAGATACTTGCAGCACTGGTGATTTCACTCAAAGATTTCCAATACCAGCTGAACAGGATCACAGTTTAGAGTTTTGCTAGGAGGGATTTACAGGATAAAATGGGGAAAACATATAACTTAGACAAATTTTCTCTGCAAGGTTCCTTTTGAACAAGGCAACAAAAAAAAAAAAAAAAAAAATTCCTCTCATATCACCAGAGCAAGCTGTAAGCAATTTAATTATAAAATGAAAACTTAGCTCAGGTAACCTGTAGCTTTGAGTAGTAGTTAGCTGATAGATTTTTTAAATGTCTTTTTCACTTCTGTTGCCACCAATTCAATTGAAAAAAAAATCAGTCCTTCAACAAGCTAGCTCCTGTCTGTGCTTTTTGGGTGATGGGATGCTGCTCAGCAGAAGGGGGAGGCTGGAGTGGCCCTCTGTGCTTTTTTTTCAGGGCTGCAAGGCAGTGACTGTAGCCTAGGCTGTAAATCAGACAAATCCTAGGGGACTTTCAATTTGCGATGGCCTTACAGAACTTCAAAACTGCCCAGAAACTCCCACAGGGCCTGCAGTCAAGCCATTTCTCTTGCTTCTGGCATGCTCAGGAGGTGCATATTAACTTCATGTAGCCTGCACACCAAAGTAGCTGTCCTTGAGTCATGCATCCCTTTACAGCTTTCAGGATTTTTGCAGTGGCATTTTCACTTAAAATAAGATATACTTGAATTAATAATTGTTTGTCAAATCCTCTCAGCTGAAATCTGGGAAGAATAGTCAACATGCTCTAAAGAAATGACGTATTTTCTGTGTATCGTGAAACTGAATCACTGTCTGACTGTGGGTCACAGGAGGATTACCTCTAGAGGAAGAAGAAAATGCAAAAGTTGCATCTTCTAGAGCTAGATTCTCACTTTCATTATAAATGAGTTCAGCTCAGCTGAAGTCCAGGTAGCAATCACATCTTACATGAGCTCCAAGAAGTTTCCTCCCTAAGCTTTAGATCTAAACCATTTGTTTTCCTCCTCTGAGGTGATGTTTACTCCTTGACAAGAGCTTGCTTAATGTCAGGGCCCTTGGGGCACTATTAGGCTTTAATGGTCCTGATCAGCCTCACTCACCTGCCTGCCCGCCCTCCCCCCCCTCCCCTTGCCCATGTGCCTAGGGGCTCCATTTAACCTCTGCCCTGAGGTATTTGTTCCTTCCCTGGGTGATGCTGCAGTTATAGTTGTCTTCGGTCTTGTTCTGTGGTGAGTCTGAGTTGCTGCTTGATTTTCCTGAGTTGGCTTTGGACCTCACCTTGCCTTATGATCCCTGGATGTTTGGACCTGTTGTTCCCACTAGTTCTGCTCAGGTACTGTGGGTCTGTAAGGGTACTGCTTTCCCCACCACCTGGGCTTCTGGCTCATATCCCTCGTTGTGGAGCTGCCTATTTTATTGCTCTACAACACTCAGGACATAAACAATAATTTAGTTCCACTGCAGTAATCTTTCAAGAATAATGCTTAGGGCATAAGCCTGATTGTTGCTCACTAAGTTTAGAGTAATGCTGTGATGAATACTCTTCAAAAGTTACGTCTCCCTACCAAGGCTAGATTTGTTACAAGAACCTGGTTTTGGTGTGATCAGATTGTATCTTGAAGATACATGAGAACCTAGGGAGATGAATGTGCTGCCAGGCTTACCTGGAAGGGCTGTTCCCAGTCAACCCATGCGTTGCCTATATGGCAGTGGTCTGGAAAGGAAATGAAAGATGGGGGAGTCAAAGTACATCATAAAAACAGTTGTTCCAGGGATGGCTTTTTTAGGCTGTTGTTCACTGTCATATTTTGTTCCAAAAATGTCCAAGTTTACTAAGATTTCTTATTGCAGCTCTAGAAGAAAGTTTAAATCAAAAGCCTACCAAACTTTTTTTATACTGCTTATCAGAGTGTGTGCACATTGTAGAAACAGAATAACAATTCTATGTTGAAATGGCGATTTGCAAAATAACTTTTGATCAGCTGCTATATAGATTCACACTGACTGAAAGAAGTGGTGACTAACACTAGTAAAACTGTTTCCTGGAAAAAGTAACAGGGAAGAAACTTCCAACTTCTGGGTATTTGCCTTTGAAAGTTTGAAACAGGTGATCCAGGAAAATATCAGACAGTCAATTTAAAAAAGATTTTTATGCACAAATGAAAGTCTTCCTGAACATGATAAAAATATTTCAGTCTGTCAGCAAGAGATAAAACAGCTTGAATATTACATTAAAAAAAAAAAAATCTTCTCTGCTATGTTGTAATATAATTGTGGCATATGATTCTATAAAATAGGATTACAAAAAGACTTTTGACCTTTTGTGATTTAGCCAGTCTGACATTCTCAGACAATTCATTATGAAGGAAACAACGTAAGGGAGGAAAGAAATAAACCTGGTAAAATCTTCTATTGCAGCTAAATAAATCTACTCAAATGTTTACTATTGTCTGTGCATAGATTTTGGAGACAGCAAAATCTTACTGAGTAGTCTTTAAAGTTTGCTTTCTAAGCAGGCTTGAAAATACATTGGTTTATGACCAGCTGTATCAGTTTGTAGACTATATGACTATTTAATATGTTTTAGAATTTCCTAAAAATGTTTATAAAGAACATCTATCGAATTACCCTTCTGCATAAATCAAGAGCTTTTAAAGGCATTGGGAAAGACTGTAAAACCTCCCATATAAAAGGGAGCCAGAAGTAGAAGAGCTTGTTTTTGAAAGGGTGGTTTTTTTCTGAGGATAATCAGAAGGAACGATACATGAGATTTTTGTTTCCAGAGATACCAGCTGGCAAAGTTCTCTGTGCAGCTGGCTAGTCTGAAATTGCCTAAATGGGATTTTAATGATAAATAAAAGATTACTCAACATCACGTTCTTGTGCCTGTTGCTCTGAAGATCTTGAAGTTTTAACATGAGATTTATCAGACATTTTGGAGTTACCTCATTCTTCCTATATAAATCCTGGCCCATTGAGAAGGAAATTAGTTTTGCTTCTGATTGTCACAATATTGTTTCTTTTTAGGATACCACTTTACAAAAATACTTTGTACATTTATCACACTTTTGGGTTTGTCTGTAATCTGAAAACAAAGAATGTACTTCTTTATTGTTGATGGCTATAATGGATTTACATCCATTCACATACATTGTCTTCAGAAGAGTCTCTTCTTATGGCCTTTTATTTATGTGGATAATCATAGAAGTTGGGCTTTTCTGCTATGTGTCTTTGATAAATAAATGGAGTAGAGGACCTTAAGGATGGGAGAGAAGTTTAGCCTTTGAAAACGCCAAGCCTGTAACTCTCCTTGAATAGCATAACAAGCTGATCTCAGCTTGTAATGAAAACTTTCTTATACAATAGAAATTATAGTGGTTTGCCATGTAGTACAATCTAATGGGCTCAGACACAGGAGATGTGGATCCTATTTCTGTTTCAATTATGGTGTGACTTAGTGCAAATCTCTCCCATTTCTGTTTTAGATTTTAAAGAGTAAATAATGATGCTAACCTTTATAGCATTGTTTTGAATCCAAAGAAGCTCTGGGAATTACTTAGTCAAGATCAGGAGTAGATGTTTGGAATGGTTCTTATTGTTGGATCATTTTCAGTAAGACTTGGTTAACCAAAACAAAAGTCTTATTAGTTATCATTCAGGATGTTAAGCCTCAACTTGGGGGAGCTTCTAGAGTGGAATGGAGCAATAGTTTGTCTCGTGGCTATTAGGCACAGCAATTAAAAGCTATAGTAAGTTATTGAATTCCCAGTGTAAATTGTTCTTCCTATCTAGCATACTTTGGAAATATCACTTTACAGGTGGTGAATTCTGAAATATATTTGTATTTGATTATTTGATCCAGGGATTTGCCTACTGAAATGTGTTCGTCTCCTTAAGTAGCTGGACTAGACTGTCACATTCATGAAACTCTTGAGTTCTCCAACTCCTTCCTGAAAGGAATTTCTCCCAGGTCAATGATCTCTGTACTGTTATTTATGTTTTCCATATGAACACCTTGGCCTAATGAAAGAAGAAATATTTCCCCTCAGTGAGTCAGATGAGGAATTATTTGGAAGGTACAGGAAGACTTTCTTTTACAAAAAGAGCACTAGAGGATTTGAGTTGAGAATAGAATTGCAAAGCATATGGTGTTTGTTTCAGTAGTCAGTGTTTTGGGCAAGTAGATTATCTCAGCAAAAGCAAATATCCAAGTATGTGGAACCATCCAGAAATACAAAATCTTCAAAGAGAAGAAGAAAAATCCTCAGTCTTCAGGCTATTTCTGGGAAGGATTTTTGTGCAAGAGCTGTTGCCCTAGAGATTAATTTAAGTTAACAATTGCTGGGATTCCTTCCACAAGGGGGAGATGTGTAGCATGGTATGTTTATTCAGTATTTGTTCCTGTGGTTTAATACATTACTTATTGCATCCAAACCCACATATTGAACTACTAACTTTTTCTGGTTTTAACATTAAAACTTCATCTGTTTCAGAAACTTATGAAGGTGTTTTAGTATCTCCATTAAAAACAAGAGGAAAAAGAGCCAAAACAAACTGTCAGGGGCTGTACAATTTGTTTGGTGTGGGTCCTTCATATTGTGTAACTCTTCATCGGTAATAACTGATAACAGTGACACAAGGCTCACCTGAAGTTAGGAAGAGGGGAATTTGATTATTATTTTTTCCATGTTCTAAGCCTGAATCCAACATTATGGCTATAGATTGAAGGGTCAAGGGCATCTATTAAGGCAAAATACATCTGCAGTAATTAAAATATGGGTTTCTCAAAATAAAAAGATAAAGATTTAGTGGTTGGTAAAACCTGATATCAAAAGATATTTGTATGGGAATTTCAATAGTATGTTGCTAATGGCCATGATACCTTCTTTGCAAGACTTCTTGTCAACAGTGAACATAAAACCACTTGTTACAATCTTCACTTGTCTTGAAAAGGTCACAGAGCTTATAAATAGTTGAACATAGATTGAAGAACACATTCAAGATCTCAAAAAAGTTAGATGCCAGAGAAAATGAATGGCACTGTTATCTTTGTCATAGACAAAGTTTAATAGTCCAGGACATCAGTGAAAATGTTGAATAATGAGAAACCTTGTATCAGTACCTGTGAAATCTGAATAGAAACTCTCCTGTCTTTTCCCATTGGAAATTGCATTTGAGAATTAGTCAGTTATTAGGTGGTTTTTCAATTTGTTTAAAGGTATTCTATTGATGTTGCATCCTTCTGTATCTTTGATTGGAACGTTGCAAAAGTTCATACACATTTGTGTGTGTGTATATATATATATATGTTTTAAAAAGTAACTTTCTCCAAACATCAGAGGATGAAATCAGAATTATTGTACTGAAAGTATTTTCTTTTGAAAACTAATCAGCCTATACTGATTAATAGGATTATCTCTTTTTTTTTTTTGTTGTGAACATTGGCACAATATAAACACTCATTCAGTGTTTTGGGTTTCAATGGTTTCTCAAGATTTATTTTAAAAACCTCATAACATATCCTCAGCTACACTTTTATGACTGCTGGAGGTATTCCCCATTTGATTTCTTAATGCTTATCCATATCATAAATTTTATATCTATCTGTAATTGAAAATACTTTATGAACTTCTGGAATGAGGGTATATCATACCTACATCAAAATACAGAAAGTATTTGCTCAACATTTTTCTCCTCTGTTATTGTTGGCAGCTTTATTATTCTAATTGTGTTGCAGGCTTACATCATTGCCATGTTTATGCTGTACTTAAACCCCTTATTGTCCAAACCCAGAAAGTGACAGATTTTTTTTCTTTAATATTTTTAATTTCCTTTGTTAATTTCTGCACTTAATTGCTCATAGTTATAAGGGACGAGGCCCAAGTAACTGCACTGTGAGCTTAAACAACCCTTCCTGGAACCAAAGCCCTGAGAGAAGGTTCCAGAAATCACAGGGAGGGGCCTGGTGTCACTCCCCTTGATTGACTGGTATCTCAACCACTCCTGAAACTGGAGTGAGAGAAGCTTCCGGAAGTGAAACTGGAGTGAGAGAATCTTCCGGAAGTCCAGGAACTGGGGCAATAAATACAAGCCTCTGAGGTGCTCTCTACACCAAATATCCCTGTTGGCAGGTCCGATGTTGGATCCAGGATTGGTAATCTCTCTGTGTGTCTCTCTCTCTTCCTGCGCCCTACCCCGCCTTCTCTTAAAGCTGTTAGGTAACACAAGGCCCTCCTTGGTTCCTCATAAAGCCACATAGCTTAGGTAGATAGAGTTGCTAGAGAACTGACGTTTGCAGAATATTTGTTCCATTAAAGTTGATGTTTATGCACGGACCTTGAGTGTTGTTTCACCTTAATCCACACTGAGGGGATTTGCGAATCTGAGTCACTTTTCCTCCTCTCATAGGTGGGACGTGACAATCGTTTATATGGATGAGTACATTTTTACCATTAGCTAAGTGTCCGCTAATTTTTCATTTCCAGTTGCTATTCTCTGAGTTAGAGCAAATTTCTAGGCAGAGATGCTGTTATTTTTTGACTATGGAATCATGACTTACTAGTTACATAACAAGCTTCTTTGTAAGAACTGACTGCAAAGGTAAAAGACCCTATCCAATGCAGACAATAAGTTTAAAAATTAAACCAAACAAAGAAAACCTAGATAAATTAATTCATTACTAATTCAATACCAGCACAGAAAAATATTCTTTTGAATCCTTGAGTAGTGACGTGCAGTTACAGATATATGAATTGTGTTGCGTATAATTTATCCAGTGAATTCTGGCATTTTGCGTCGAATAAAATATTAACAAGTCAAGTTTGTTATTTATAAATTAGCTGAATCAGAGTAAAATATTTATACAAAATTATTCTACCACTAGGCTTTCCTCATAAACAGTTGAATAAATTATATATGAATATATGTTTTACATCTTTCCAATACTACTTACTGAAATTCTGCCTGTACGACTAAGGAGTAATATAACATTAGCATAAATTCACATATTGGTATTTAAATTTGCCCAAGTGCTTTGAATTTCCATAAACACGCTAAGTTAAGGCAGGGAGTGCTCTCCATTCTCTGTAATACACATTGATGTTATTAAGATTTAGTAACTTATTCTCTTCTACATCAGGATAGAAATTTTCAAAATGTGGAAAAAACAGCAGTAGATCTCCCCCAAGATAACTAGTTATGCAGGAACCCTCACAGAGGATATGGAAGCAATAATTTTGCTCCTTGATTTTAGCCAGAAATTTTAATTTCTGTTGAAAGTGTTGTCAAAACTGATGCGTTCATGTGGAAATTTAAATTTTTATTAAATTATTTTTTGTTTGTTTTTATTGAAATAATACTTTCAACGTTAGGTTACAGAATTTATAAATAACAGGAGTCAACTTTGTCGGTCAGCTTTTTGGTAGGTATGCTGAGCCAATGGTTCTGCAAGGATGCAGAGCCAATGAAAGCAGAATGGTACAGCAGAAAAGATTTTGGACTACATGGTCATTATAATGCTGAAATGATATGGTGACAGTGGAGGTACCAGTAAAAATCATTCATTGGTCATGTAAGTAGAGATGATATCTGCTATGGCTTCTGGAGCTGCATTGTGTTTTGAAAGTTATTGGTAGAAGTTATTATTGGTTTATTTTGCTTTTCTGCTTTTTTTTTTTTTGTTACCAAGCAATTGAAACACTTGCTGAAATACACCACCCAGCAAAGAAAACTCAAACAAACCACCCCAAAACCAACAAACAAAAGCCAACTTATAGCAAGGATGCAGAAGATGCTTAAGGTTTTTCTCTGCCCTACTATATACTAGTCTAGAGATATAGTTACAGAGATATAGTTAGAGCTTTCTATCTATAGCAAAATGGCACATTTCCATATTATCACTACACATATGTTTGTTCATTTGTGTGACTACACAAGATAATTTAGACAATTCTTAGATCAAAATATTCTCAAGTTATTCATTCAGAAAGGATTGACCTAAAAACAAAGGTCCAGATTTTTACAGATCAAAGTGTACTGACTCATATAAAACCCTTTTAAGCCATGCCACAGATGATAATACTAAACTCATCCTACCCACAGGCACTTACCAAATGTCAGCCAATCATAGCCATCCATATCATGAACGTATCTATGTCCACTGCCCACACTCCGTGAATGATAAAGACACCCACAGCCTTGTTTGGATTCGTGCCTCTTAAGATCTCATATGTGATTAGAATGGATAGACTCCACAGAAACATAAATTGGAACGCGCTATGAAAATTCTCCGGGATGCTGTTGATATGCAGAGGAAATTATTTTGCTGTTCCTGGGAAAGGCAGATCTATAAAGATGTTCAAGCAGAAAAAATGTCATCCCTATCAAAAGGAATTCTGCAAACTAACATTTTCTTTTACTTCTGCAATACTAAACATAGGAATCCTCAGAAGTCTTGACTATACATACAAAAGGCTTTCATTTAGCACATCCTTTATGGTGGAGTCCTTCAGCTAAAGGCTACAGTCTACTGCCCAATATCTAGGTGGATCCAGCTTTTCAGTTTTGCTGACTAACTGAAAGATCAGTTATTTGCAGAGCCCCTGGAGGGACACAAATACATATAAAGTTTAACTTTCATTACTCTTTTGGAAAAAGACTACTTTGCTGCAAGCAAAAATTTCTCTTAAAACTACATTTTAAGTGGTGGATGAGTGGCTGTTTTTTACCAATCTGTTGAAACACTGTATAGGTCAGTAGACTCTGTTATTACCGTAAATCTGATGTTTAGGCAGGATATCTGGAAGATGCATGCTTCTCAGTACAATTCTTAGTATGAAGACATTTGAAACATACTTATTATAGAGGCAAAGAGGAAGCTAAACATGGAAAACACAGTTTTACAGAACAAAAAATATGGTAGATACTTGTGGCATTTGGATAGAAAACGTCAAGCATCGCTGCCCATATCCCTTATGGGTCTTATCTGAAGGCCATTAACAGGAAAGATGCAATGCACTCTGCGTCCAGTTCTGAATCAGCAGATTGTAACTAGCAGTCTTTTTAATTTGTTCACTTTCATAAAAGTAAAGTTCAATAAAAACTAAACCTTCTTGTATTCCTGTTTTTTTCTTAAGCACACTACATCTAGCAGTTAAATAGCTTTAGCTTTAATGCGACTTTAGGCTTTTTTAATCCTAAAGCTCTTAAAGAAACATCACCTGTTGCTTACTGCTGTAGACTAGCAATAACATCCTTTATGTAAATATACTTTCCATAAACTGCCCAACACCTTCCAAAAATTCATTTGCATAACACTTTCAGATATTCATCCTCAACTAAGTGGCAAAACCCACTGTTTATTTCTCTACAGACCTCTTTTACAACCTCTAGCTATAGCAGGGTTTAAAATTTTTCCCTGTTTTACTGACAGGATCATTAACTCCTTGAAGGCACAGTTTTTGGTTGGATTTATGCAGAGCTGCATCATCACTGGGAAGCTTCTAAAGAGTGTCTCCTAGCACTTCCAGGCATGCACAATTTCACAATATGGTCTGTAGTCTACATTACCTGCTTTGTGGGGCTAAGCGCTTCAAAAGACAGTTCTTGGGAGGGTAGGAATTAAGACTGCAACTCTTACTCATGCCTAAACAGAGTATAAAGTAGTTGCTGTATTCTCTGAGTACAGGTGCTGTGTGACTCTCATTATATCTGAAATAACACAGGATACTTGACCTCACGTATTGTTTGCTCAATTCCATGGTAGGTGCTGGTGTCTGTTTATAGTGAAAATGTTATTAGCACACTTTTTCAGGTATGAGAGCAGACAACAGAATTCAGCAGAGATAGCCTATTTTTTGAATAACAATGTGAACTGGGATCTGGCTACTTTTAAAATATACTGTGGCATATGATCATCATTTGTAGTAAATTGAAGGAGGAATTTTGAAAGCTTTAGTATCAGTGGAAAGACTGTGACTTGGCGACAAACGAAACGTATCCACAAAACACTTTCATCTGATAAAGTATGTTGTCGTCATGTAACCCAGCAAAACAGCGCTGTTGCTGCCAGTATCAGGCAGTAAACTTTGTACTGAGTTTGTAAGGCCTCACGACTGATGCCTCTCAGATTTGCTTTGTCTGAACTTCTATTCAGATCTCATCTGAATGGATGTGATGTTAAACCAGCTTCCTGTTGCTCTCTGGAGAGTGTCTGGAGAGATGGAGCTGACTGGTGATGGTGTTGAGTATAGACTTTGGGATATCTGGCAGCTCTTTAGTCTATGATGGTTATGATGGTTATCTATATCATTTTCATAATAAAAATTTAAGTAATTTTGATCCAATTTTTAGATAAAATGTGTAGTTGTCATTGTTTTAATGTTGAAAAATACTTTTTTTTTCCCTGACATGGGAGATGCAAGCTGTTACATGCAATCTTGCATTGCAGCTGTCGTTCAGGAAAACTTGAGGATTTGAATAATTGCTTCGTTTATATGTGCATAAGGTGATATTGAAAGATATTTGCATTAGAAAACTGTTTACATTCTCAGTTTTTGTTTGCAATTTTTTGTACTTAGCACAAGGAACCTTTCAGCTTTCCGGGCACTTAGACTGTCTAAAACCCACAACCATTACAGATGGAATGTATATTTTTGAGAATAATCTATTTAGACCAAACACTTTTGGTCTTAGTGTTATTACTGTTATAAATGATTTATGGAATCTTTATTCTGATAAACAGTAATTTTGTGTCAAATGTTTGTGCAGCTGCAATGGGCCCCAATACTCTTAAGTGTATTAAGAGTATAATTGATCAAAATGAAAATGAATCAAAATGAAAATATGATCAAAAATGAAAATATAAAGCAGAATACATTTGAAAACCTTCTGAAATACAGCCAGGTTACATTTTTTTCTTTTTTTTTTTTTTTCTAGTGCTGAGCAGAAAATACCAATAAAATATTGACTATGGCACCATCTTTTAAAATTCAAATACATACTAGAAGACTATGTTATCATGTGTTAACAATTAACGTTAAATTGTTAATATTTTATCTTGAATGCTTCACAAGCTAAAGGAATCAATATAGTGTCAAAGGAACTTGCATGCTTTCTAACAGTCTTCTGATACTGTGTTCAGTAGGCTGTGGTTAGTTGTTCCTTTCTAAGTACTGAAGCTAACAAAACATTCTGCAGCTTGTGCTGGTTTTGGCTGGGATAGAGTTAATTTTGTTCGTAGTAGCTAGTATGGGGCTCTGTTTTGGATTTGTGCTGAAAACAGTGTTGGTAATACAGAGATGTTTTCGTTACTGCTGAGCAGTGCTTACACAGAGTCAAGGCCTTTTTAGCTTCTCATGCTCTACTGACGGAGAAGGCTGGAGATACAAGAGAAGCTGGGAGAGGGCACAGCCAGGACAGCTGACCCAAACCGGCCAATGGGATATTCCATACCATATGACGTCATGCTCAATATATAAACTAGGGGAGAGCTGGCCAGGGGACCGCTGCTCAGGGACTGCTGGGCATCCGTGGGTTGGTGGTAAGCAATTCTTTTTCATTTGCATCACTTGTCTTTC
>NW_009202368.1:0-91714 GCF_000690835.1 Fulmarus glacialis
TTTTTTACACAACTGGAATAATAAAGAAACAGCTGAAAGTCAGTGGCACTTCTAAGCAAATAGGCCAGATTGGTTTAGGTCTTGAAAACCCTACACGGCGTCCACCTGAGTCATTGTCTTGATGCACCCATACCACTTCATGAGCCACTCGAGTGCCCGCTGCTTGTCATCTCCCTCTGAATACAGTTGATAGTGGCTTCAAGTATCATTGTCGCCGCTTCTGGGCAACCAGGAAGATCTGGACCCCAGGAGTGGGGAATTTCCTTCTGCAGAGACAGATGAGTTAAGACAGATACAAGATACCATATCCCCGTCCAATTTATTTTGAAGTATGTACATTCCTGAACAAGGATATTAGATGGCAAAAGCAATGAGAGCTTAATAGCTCACAGATGATGCGCACACACACACACTTTGCGAGCTCCAGCAGACAGCTGTAGCCCGGTCCCCAGCTCATGCCCCTCGCTCTTCGTGTTCCTCAAATGCTGCTCCAAGTGTGTAAAGATGCGAAATCCTACAACCACTCCCCTCTCCCCTTGGCCTTGGCAACTTTGCAACGTGAAATGAAACTCATCTGAAGTATCAGCAATGCTTTTTTTTTTTTTTTAATTCTAAGGCTTAAATATCTGTTGACAGCAGATGCTCAAGTTAAAAGGCATCAATTATCTTTATCTGTTAAATGAACTTACTGCTGGGTGGGATCAAAAATAACCAATTATTATTTTTGTACCTATTACTTTGGCTATGTCATATAAAGCTAGACCCTATTCTTTGTGTCTCAGACATACAAAATTGTCAGTAATGGTGTTATGAATAAAGAGAGCCTGATCCCAGAGTTTTACCTGCACAGGATTTACAGAATCAGAGCAGTTTTGAAGCATTTCTATTGTCTAAAAAAGGTGCCTGAAACCTGATTTCATACGTATTTACATTGGTTTGACGTGGGCTTACCTCCACTGAATTCAGTAATGACCTTTCATTAATTCCAGCCTTGCTGGGAAAGATCAGCTCAGCCCATTAGGTCTGCAGGCACATATGTAAATCCGACAGGCAGCATATAAGCATACCAAGGCTTTTTTTTTGCCATCCATGATAGCAATCAGAAAGTCTACAAGCAGTCATTACCCTGTTCAAACATATAGCAGCGATGGTTAACTTGCTTACAGATGCCTGGTACAGCTTACAGATGCTACAGCTGCCTCCTCAAGAGCGGGTTGCAGCGCCTTGCTGCAATTCTTTCTTGGACACCCACCCCGCAGAGACAAACCCAACCTTCTTGTCCTCCAGAAGTCCCAGCCACTTCCCACAACTCCTAGAGACATTACCTTGGTGAGAAGGAGCACTCACAAACTCCTCCTGACTCTATTCACCATTCCTGGGAGACCAGCGCTGCTAACACAGAAACAAAGAAACAGCCCTACTTCCCACCCAACATGCTGGCTCTAATAAGCACTTCAATTACAACTTCGTTTAGCATGCATCTCTTATTCCAGGTCCACAAAGGTAATAATATCTCAAAAAAACCCCCAGCTAAAACCTCAAAACCGAGTCCTACTGACACCGATCAGGCTGACAGAGGAGGGCATTTAAAAAAACCCAGCACTGAAAGCTACGGTGATATACAGAGAAAATTGTAAAATACTGTCTCCAGACAACCATACTTAGTTTTTAAGAAACCAGCTGTGTCACACGGGGTGCTGAGGTGGCGAGGCAGCTGATCCTGCCCTCTGCATCAGAGCAGGTTTCTCTGCCTTTGCCAGGTGGGATGGTCCAGCTCCTCTCCGGGTCTGACCCTCAGCAGTAAATGGCGTTAAGCAAGATGCCTTCTGAGTAAGTGGAAATTTTGCTTGAGTGAGGATTGCAAGATTTGGGCCAAAGCTTCCCTGTCCCATTTGCAAATTGCTGTGAAATTTCGTACTGTAGGTGCATAGGAAATTAAAGAGCATCTGGGGGCTCTTGCACACTGATGAACACACAACATACCATGCAAACCATGTTAAACTCTTCAGCAATGCCTACAAAAGGCCCAGCGCCCACTCCCCTTCAGCACCCCTTTAAACCTTTGGCTTCGAGTCTTACAAACCACCTCCAGTCCTTCCCTTGCTGCCAACAGAACTCCACGGGAAGAACTTCAGGGGGAATCCAAATTTCAGTCACAGCTGTGCACCTGTTTTACCTCTCTTCTTTTTCTTCATGTTCTTCCAGAGAGTACCTTGTGAAAGGACACCTGGAGTGTTTTCACAGCAGACATTTCAAAACTTGGAAAAATTGGACTTTATGCTCAGTGTTCAATGGTTAGAGGTGGAAAGGGTCTGTGCAGCAACATTTTGTAGTAGCCATTTTTATTTTGCGTCTGGATATAATTACTTTTATGGGTAGAATACACAAGGTTTGCATGCTTTCAGCATCTTTGTAAGCTTTGTTCATAGTCTATAAACAAATAAAATCTCACAAGCAGGTTCTGTACACTTTTCTGACAAAAATCAGAGATCAATATTGCCATTTCCTTCCCCATTTCAAGCAAAAGGACGTTTTGAGAGGGCGAGAATCACCATCCTTAGTGAGCATAAAATTAAACTATTAAAAAGACAACTGCCACTCTTCACTTTAAAAAAAGTAGACAATGCATGAAATATAGTTTCTCGTGCTATTTCTTTTGATACAGTATTCACTCCGGACACGAGCTGTATTTGAAGGGTGCACATCAATTAATACAGAGTCTATAGGCTGCGTTTTCAGCTAGCCTTCACCATGCCTGAAAACTGCTTCTGGGTGCAAAATTCGCAGATCTGAATGCACAAGTCTAGGAAGGATGCTCCAGCAAGCAAGGGAGCGAGCAAATGTGGGCTTGCGGGCAGAGGTTTTCTGGGTCAAAGCTTAAAGCAGCTGTGGCTGGAAATTTGACCAAGAAAAAGGGGTATCATCACCAACCTTGAAATGTAATAGTAAGAATTTGACATTGTCATGAAGTCAATTTTTCATAAAATTGCGAATATCTGGCAGGCTGAAGAGAAACGTGGAGATTCTAGCTGTGGTTTCCACTCATTTGTAAAATGCCTTTGCTCAGGTGATGTCTAGAACAGGATAATTTCTTACGTCCTCAAGAATGGATGGAACTTGTTGCCAGTAATAATAAACGGATGGGTTTGGTAGCTCATAAAAATAAAGTCATGCCTGGAGAGGAATGGAGAAGCAGCCTGACAAATCTTCTCAACACCAAAATGAACATCAGCTCAAGTACTAGGGAGGCGGCTGTTCCGGATGCTAAAAATGCTGACTTTCTCTTTCGTTTGACAGTGACATACAACCAAAAAGTTTTCCTGAGACAGCAAAACAATAAAGGAAATTTTAGGTGGAATATTAGGAAAAATGTCCTAATGGTGAAGTCCGTTAGTCTGTGGCATATCCACCCCAGGGAAATGAGAGAGGGAAGCCTAATTGCTTGAGTCATTTAAAACTGGATTGGAGAAAACACTGGAAAATACGCTGTGAATGAAAACCTACCTTCTGCTGGCAGATCTCTGATTTCTGTAATTCTTTGAAAAGCCACCACCGGTGTCATTCTGGGAGTGCTGGATTGCTGCAGTTTGGGTGCCAAGGCTTCAAAATGCCAGACCAGTCGCATCTGAAAGCGGCCGGGAAGGCACGCGGGCCACATTCGGCACGCGTGGACTTGTGCCGCTGCGATCACGGGAGTCGCTCTGGAGCCGAGACCAGCCCCTGTGCCCGGGAGCTTGGCTAACAGGCAGCGTGCAGCGTTCGTCAGCCTCAACGCGCACTGGTTACCTCCACCTCACCCAGGTGGGTACCACATATGTGGCATGACAGCACAAAGTTCAGAGCCTCATGGTCAACTTCTTTAGAGGATTGAGATGGCTTTTGTTTCTTTGGAATTCCAGGGGGTTTGGCCAAGCTTTGATTTGGTTTTATGTTTTTTAAGTCCATCTGGAGCTGAGTGACTTGTAGAACTGTTCACCTAATGCATCCAATGAAGACACCTCTCTTGAATTAGGGCTAGCTGGAGCTTCCAGACTGGAGAATCCTCCACTGAAAACGGCCTGCTACCGCTGCCTTGGATCTTGGAGGGTCTCGTGTTGCCAGAGGGAAGAAGTTTCCTGGGAAGCAAAGAGACGAGGTACCCAGGAACACCAGGAAAGAGCAAAGACCACAAAGGTAATGTGCTTCCTGATGGAAAATTTGGGTTCGGATGGAGATGCTCAGACTGGGAAGAAAGCAAACAGTCTGGACAAACTGTGGGTACTGCCATGGCTGTCCTACACCAACCTGATAGCACGGGCGATGGTTACTGCTGGGGAAAGCAATGGAGGAAGGGGAAAAAACACATCAAGCAAGTCCAGAAACCCTACTGTTCATTTAAAAGAAAGCATGTTAAAAACTATGACACCCAATCACATTATTGCTTTTACAGACAACCTCTATAGCTCATGCAAACCTGGTCCTGCCTTCCCCTGTGGAATAAAAATAGGCAATGAGAAAGACAGACACATTTTATTCTGAAGGTTTCAAGACTGACAATCGGTTTGGGGACTCTGCTAGTTTCCAATCCGCTAGCTAGTTCTCCGCACCATCTCTGTGACCCATCACTGTCACCCCGAATAACGGCGCCTTCAGCCTGCAGAAAGTGCCTTGGGGTTTTCACTGGCGAAAATGAAGGAAGCACAAAAATATTTTCAATCAGTACTGGAACAAAATTCACATTGCACAGCTGCAGTGTAAGTGCCGTCCCCCAGAGACCCTCCAGAATTTGATTAAGGTATATGGAAACTTGACTCATATTTTATGAACATTCATTTTCATGATACATTTTTAAAGGGACAGCATATATTTCCATCATGTGGAAGAAATGAAGGCTGTTATTTTGACAGGAATAATATGTTTCTAACATGCAGCAGTTTTTGACGGCAGCACGGGAGCTGTGGCATTAGCTGCCTCGGGGGACTCTCTGTTTGGTGGGAGACGCACCATGAACCATGGCAGAAATCACAGTGATTTCATTTTTTATTTTTAACAAGAAGAATAATCGGGAGGAGCAGAAGAGCTTTAAAGAGGGAAGATGTTGTTTCCCAAGCCGCCGTGGGATGTGGCCCCCGGGCTGGTGGGAGCGGAGCCGAGCAGCCGAGCGCTCGGCGGCAGCAGGCAGGGAGGGAGGCAGGGGCGCATCCCGCACCCGCTGGCGAAAGCCCAGCTGAAAAGCTGTGATGTGCTCTGGGACAGAAAATAACGTCCAAGAGGGACATGGTCTCACCTGTCTGCCCACAAAAAAGCCTTCGGGCTGACATCTTATCAGCATGGGGGGGAATAAATTAATAAATGGGCAAACACATAAAAGCATATTGGGCTAATTAATAGCGAAGCTGGGTAATGCTTAGCAGAGCGCATGCTCCTGCGGGCCGTACCGCGGGTTGTGAGAACTGCCAGCACGTGCTGCACCAGCCTCAGAAAGTGGGGAGCATGCAAAAACTGCCTTCCTGTAGACCCTAACATTTCTGCGGGCTGTAACCATGAAACTGGCAGGTTGCTCTGGCAATGAGAACAGGCTCTGCCCTGCCTTGTACCTGAGCCCCCAGGGAAGTCAGGGGAGCTATCGGAGATTTACACCCCTGACGACAGCAGAATAAACCCCATTGTTTGCAGAAAGATGGTTATTCTGTGGAAGACATACTTTGCTAAAACACCATTATCGCAGTAGGAACTCTCTCCATCTGTTTTTATGTAAATAATTTCAAAGTATATGATTTATGTAATGGATTTTGTTTGAATTAGTTTTCACCAGTGAGATGAGGATAAAGATTTTCTTTTATATTACACAGCTGGTTTTACTTCTTCTTAGCATCCGATACTTTTATTATTTCTATACAAATTCCTTTACTGCAGGAGATTTATTACTTATAGTAATCTTGCGTGGTGTGAATTTCTTATAGCTCATTCATTTGGTCTTTCATGTGACTACTCTAGGCTGGAGATAGAATGAAAATGAGGAGATCTAAGTCTGGTAAATATTATGGGGTGGTTCGTCAGGAGTCATGCCTGCTGTCTCATTCACAGTACCCAACATTTTATGCACATCACTCAAAGAATTAACTAACTAGTTAATTCAAACAGAGCAACAGAACTGAATTGTTTCAAGCATCAGAATCCCTCAGAGATGTTGAAAATGATGAGAATTCAGAGACAAAGAGTGTTTTTATTACACAGCCAGACCAGGACCCCTAAACCCACGGGTGCTAATGCAAATAATAAATAACAATAAAAATTGCAGGAGCAGGAAAACACATGGACGCTGAACACAAAGCTGCATGGATTTAGCTGAGAAATTGTTTGAGTACAGCAAAAGTTTTTCAGGTGACAGAACCAATACCAAATTTGGCTCAAATTTCCCGAGTCATTTGGGTCCAAAGAAGAGAAGATACAAGGAGGGGAATTATGTACGATCAGATCATTTTCTTTTGACAATTTCAGAATGAAACCTTTGGATGGTTTTGTTTTGCTACAACATTACTTTGAGAAATGTTATTTGATTTAAAGAATAAAAGTAGAGATGATCAGAAGAGCAAATAAAACATCTTTGCCATATTACGTGATGTTTCACGCAGCCCAAAACACGTGCGTACGGACTGTGACATCCATTCACTTCCTTGGCTGAGCAGCTCTTTGCACATCGCTACACGGAGGATCAAAGTTATTGACAGAAGTTGTACAGATTCAAGTTGCGTATACTGATGCTTCATTTTATTACACTAAATTACTGCCCCTCCATTCAGACAGATACTCCCACAAGATTTTATTGCCTGCCTTAAGAGTCTATTTGGTATGTAACAAAATAATAGCATTTGTAAATGAAGTGTGTGAGAGGCAAGGGGGGAAATGTTAAGTAAGCATCGCAGATCTACAGCAGTAGGGCAGCACTATTTAAAACACACCTTAGAGATTAAGGAGTGTGAGCAATTTCTAGGTATCATCACCTGCATTGATCTCTTTATAAATAAGCAAAAGCAGTGAGATTGACAGCCAGGGAGAGGAAGGCCTGACATAGGAATCTCTTTTCATTTCAGTCCCAGCCCTGGCTGCACAAGGGATGTTTTAAACAGCGGGAAGGAGAGAGGCTGAGGATGACAAACTAATGCTGTCTTGCTGAAAGACGGAGCCCATGGAGCCCCTCTGCTGCCCACAGTGCACATTTCACATGTAATGGCAAGGAAACCTCAACTCACTCCACCCCTGGAAGCTTCCGGACCTATTGCTGTGTATAACTTTCTTACAGGCCAAGGTAAGAACCTGTCTCCAAAAGCCCTGACCCTACAGTGGTCTGAGGAACAAGATCTGGCAGCTTGATCCCACCCCTAGACCCAATGGGGCACAGGGTCCCTGAGCATCGTAAGCTGTGCAGCTCCATTTCCACTTTGGAATACCACAAGACCAAGTATCAGATCTTACTTAAATCCTCCCTCTGTGTGTGATACAGAGGGGATGCAAAGTTTGGAGCTGACACTGCATCTCAAAAGCCAAGGGCTGAAATACTGAGTAAAAATGGTTTTTCCTCATTTCTCTCTTTGGTTTTAAGTGAGCAGATTGAACTCTATTAACCCAGTCCAGATAGAGTAAAAGGTATAGAGCAGAGTAAAATACAAGCAACAGCAGAGACAAAGAAGAGATGTAGAAATTGTTTCTGGGCAGGACTTCCCGAGTTCTCCCTTGATTTAGGAAAATAAATCAGAGTATATCTATTTTTTAAGAATTAATTTCATTCCTTGTCTGTCCTCAGTATTGCCACAAGAACATTGTGTTTTCCTCACACTGTTGTTTTGTCCGTCACGTTTGTCACAGTCCTTAGAGATCTGCTTCTATTCTACAGACCGGTCATTAACCATTGACTGCACGTTTGATAGCTGGTACCCAAAATTCGGCCTGTCCTCACCATCCTCTAAATGATGCGTTCTAAAGAACTCCACACTCGAAACCAGAGGGCAGAGGAAGCAAGGTGCTCCTGAAAACAAGACGATAACTTTCAATAATAACCTTCTCAAACCTAAGAGCGAGGCAGCGTGGGCTGGAGCACCATCTGCTGGCATCCTCTCCGCTGACGGCTTGCATCGGGGCGCTGCACGTTTTGGTTGCTCCCACACATCCATGGGCACCCACGGCATTAGTGCCCTTAGGGGACACGGTGGCCAGGGATCCTTGCCCCCACTTCACCACGGGGCATGGGACACGGCAGCATCCCCTGGGGGGATGCGGGAAGTGCAAGTAGTGTGAGCTTCCTCCTCCACCAAAGAGCGGCAGGAGCCTGGGGGCTGCAAGAGCAGGGGTCCAGCCTTGCCGGCCGCACTCCCCACCCGTGCGCACTGGGTCCACCCGGGGAGCACAGCAGGGTGCAGATGCACACCCCGAGGCACTTCTCAGCCAGCAGCCCCATAGGCTGTGCATCCCCCGTGCTCCCGCTTCCCCATGACCTGAGCACGGGGGAAACTCGCAGCCGCTGCTGGAGCTCGCATCCGCTGGAGCGGCGAGCATCTCAGCAAAACCAGCCGCTTTTTACTGTGCGCTCGCTTTCTCAAGCTCAACATTTTTTGCTTTTGGGTACCGCTGACCTTGCCTGAGGCCTTCCCTGAGCGGAGGAGAATACATTTTTGCAAGGTTGATTGGCTGCCAGGAGAATTAAATATGTTTATTTTTTCTCAGCACGTTACTGTAAGTATTCTTCCTGTAAAGCATCTTTTCACTGTCTGTCTTGTTTAACTGTCAGAGGACATTCGCATATGTTCCCTTTCCTCACATTAGCTGCTGCAAGCCCGATTTGTGTACGAATTTCTTGCCACAGGCATTCCACAGAGGACAGAAGGGCCCAGGCAGCTGTGGAGAAATCCTGGCTCGTGTGGAGGTCTCCACAACTTGGAGCATCTGCAGGCGCCAAAAGCAACTCTTTGCGTGGCCACATTTTATATTTAATGGTCACCAGATAAAATACACAAACACTGGAGAGACTGCAGAGGAGAGACCAGCAAGAACGATCTCAAAAATGTGACCTCTGAGGAAAGGCCAAATAAACTGAGGCTGCTCAGGATGCCCTTGAGATGCAAAGACCAAGAAAGAGGAAAGTAACTATCCCGTCATGCTGCAAGGAGAAGCAAAACATTGTTCTCTGTGTCCCTGAGACTAGGACAAGCTGTAGAGGGCTCAGCTTACTGTGAAAAAGGTTCACATTGGACAATTTTGGAGACCTTCCAACAGGACGGATAGCACAGCACTGCGTTGTGTGGGGGGTCTCTATGGACAATAAGGCTTTTCTCAAGAATGAGGGAGGTATAACTGACCTTGTTCCATTGTGCAGGGATGGATCTTGAAATCCTTTTCCAGCTGTGTAAGTCTGAGTCTCCTGGGAGCAAACTCATGCATCCCTGGCGCAGCCTTCCCAGGAGGAAACACATCTGTCCTCTCACAGGCACAACCTGGGTGTCTGGAGAATAGGAGAGAAGCTCTGGATGAAGTTGTGGAGAAGAGAAAGTTGACATCCAGAATTACAGGTTTAAATTTAGGCAGAAATTATGCCCAAATTCTACTGTAGCCTCTTAAACATTTTTTCTCCCACTGTGAAGCTAAAGTTCAGTCCTCCCTACCACAGTCTCGTGAATAAAGTTAATGAAGATCAGGCCAATGCCTAAGCATGTTCAGTGACTCCTAACATTTTAGGGCCCAGTTTTATTTTTATGCGTTATTCCTGTACACATTCTCAACCTTATAAGCTAAATCTGGCTAGAAAAAATCAGGGGTCATTTTAGACTCCAACAGACAGACAGAAAATTTGCCATGTTAGAGCAGACAATAAGGACTCTTTGTTTGGGTAAAATTGAGAATTCCCATGGTCAACGACTAGATGTGGGAGGAAGGGGAGAGCAAGGAAATTTTTAAGGAAAGATAGCAGACTGAATGCAAGACTAAGTTTCAAATGTTTCCAAATCTCTGTCACTAGCATCAGTGCACTTAATAGAAATCATGCTAATATGCAAATGTTTTCAATTCAGCTATTATCTTTTCATATTTTATTTGCTTATTTAGTCATGGTGTTAACAGTAAAAATATCTCTTCAGCACAGTGCCTTCAGGGATATTAAAGAAAGTTCCTTTATTATTTCATGCAGCTCCTGAGAATAACGTACGTGTTTTATATAGATGCGGCAGATCAGCAAAAGCATTCCCTCACAAGACATATAAATCCAGCATTTTGCATTTTGCATTCATGCAAAGGGATAATAGAAAAAAAAGATGGAAAGACACAGACCAGCAAGTAAGGAAAAATCCTGCGGTCAAGCAATACAAAGAGGCAAATACTCAGGCCTCTTAAATCAGATCTTCCTAACTCATCTTCTAGATCCCGATATGTAACTCACACCAACTTACACTCTTACCTGTTTGGGTGTAAGTCTGGAAGAAAAATGTATACTTCAGCTCTGGATTTCAACCCGCACACAGAACTCCATGGTTGGCTCAAATGTCTCAAATGTCTCTCGCTGAGGATTAAATTTTAATCTGCATTTTAAAGTACATTTGATGGTGAGTGAAAAAACTTGGGGAGAAAAGAAACACTGCTGTAACGATAAGTTTTTTAAAATGTTATCTGTTTGAAACTGCCCTGAATGCCGTAGAGGTAGATTAATCCAGCTGGTGAGGTAGATGAACATGTTGCATGTGGCTGATCTGCTCATACACTTCAGATAATTCATTATACAATGCTACTGATACGTGTAAGAAAAAGAAATGGCAGGAAGTTTCTCCAGAGTCTATTATGTACATCTATGTGTAGATGTGTACAAGCAAAACGTGGATGAACTCAGTGATCGTTAAGATGGCTGCATGAAAAAGCTTCTTTGTTATGACTGTACAGGACGTAGGGACATTTTTTTCTGAATAAGGAAAGTCTCTGATATGAACATTTCTTGAATGCATACCAGACTGCTTGTTATACATTTCAGTACTATGAAAGAAGACCAAGTTTTGTAAAAAAAATCACCCTGCATCTTATTATTGTCTGTATCCTGCCAATATATAGGGTGCACAATCACCCTGCATCTTGTTATTATCTGTATCCTGCCAATATATAGGGTGCACAGCTGAGCCCTGAGCAGAGAAAAGCACTGAGTGTAAAATTTGCTACAGAAGCTCATGCCTTGAGATAGCGGTAGTCTCCTATTTGTCTGGACTGCATCAACATTGCAATGAAAACCAACCAAAGTCTTAACAGGCCACAAATGCCACATTCTCCCTGCTGTGTTGATGAAACTTTTAATTACAAAATGAGTGAAGCTAGTTAAACTCCTTAAAACTGTCGATTGTGTTGGCCTAACACAATTAGAGTCGTTGCAGAAACATACCTTTCTGCTAGCTCTTCCCCCTTTCTCTTAGGGATATTGCTCCAAAAACGTGGAAGGACAGAATTTTGAAACTCCACAAAACGCAATTTGCATCACCGGTTTTGTGACGCCGTTGTTAACGGCCAAGATCAATAAACTGTTTAAGTGTGTTGGTATGCTTTGCTGGCTGCACATAGGTATGAAATGAACCCAGTTTCTGGTGTAGCCTTGTGAACTGGAGAAACCGAGTGTATTGGAAGAACTCCATATCCGCTCACTGGAAAAGTGGGGAATTTATCTCTGAAAGCACACTTACAAATTTGCTAACTGTTGAATGAGATCAGTACATAAAATGGATCACATTCATTTTTGGTGCGATTATGTCATCCTCAAAAATGGGTTGAACTCTGCATGTCTTAAATTCCAGATCTTACGCTTGGTCTTGTGATTTTTCTGCATGATTTTGTAACAAGCAGTGTCCATCAGTGAACTCAGCTTCAAGTATGCTAAAACTGTGAGTCTTAAATTCATAATTCATGAAAATAAAACATTGCAGGAATGTGAAATAAATATGTGTGAATAAAAATATTCCCTAACAGGAACTACATGGATTTTAAGGGAGTTACACCAAGAATGCTTCTGGCCAATTATTTGATACTTACAGTCACTAGATGCTAAGGAAAGTAATTAATGAAATTCGTCTACACGAGTTCTCATAGAAATGTCTGTTATGTTGTATTTCTATGCTGCACAGTTGAGCAAAGAGGGATGCCATGTAGTGTACTGTATTACATATTAGCAAGGCAAGACATTGGCTGTACTAGGCATGGGGAAGGCAAAGCCACTATTATTTTTGAGTCAGTTAAATATGTTTTGATGTTTCTGAAATAAGATAGCAGGACAAATCCTGAGAAAGCCAGGCACCTGATAAAGAGTGATGCTTGGAATCTAATCCAACAATAATGGCCAAATTTTTATAGGGATTGCAGACAAGGCTCCCACAGGCTATATCTACGGTAGTAAATTAAGCAGTGCCAGGAAATATATTGTTGTAGTGGTCCCTACCTCTTCTCCCAAACAGCTCCTGGGCACGGTGGAGAGACATTGCTATCTCCACATTGCCCTTGGTGGGCCCATATTTACCAGTATGCATCTGCCAACAGGCACGTACCTCTTGCTTTATCCGCTCCCATAATGACTCTCTCTGTCACTGCAGCAATAGCTTGATGAAAAAGAGCCTGAGATCTGGAGAAGAGGATCTTCTTAGGGGTTCCTCCCATGTTTGCTGCAGGACGGTTGCAGGACTGGCCCCGCACTTGGAAACGTGAAAAACAGAGGGGAAAGAGCTGGGTTTCATCAGTGCATCCAGCACTCCTGCCCGCTCGCCCCACCCTGCTCGGCAGCTTCCTTCAACAGGTTTTGCAGGTGCTGGGGAGTAAGAGCTGCATGTTTCAATGCAATAGGAAAGCACCTCCGAGTGCTACATCTGATTCCCCGCCTGCTCGCACACACGCTGAATCACAAGTCACTCCAAGAAGTCAAAAGACAGCACAATAAACAGAGCCAAGAATCAGACCAAATAGGATTGAGATCTCTAAAAGCCTTAGTCATACGAGTAGTTCACAAAAGAGTTTCTTTCAACTCCAGCCTCATACCATCAGTGTTTGCTTGTCAAAATCAGCATCTTTTGTTTTGCTCCACCATATACATCGGCTGCGAGTGGCTTTTTTTTGCCCTTAAAAACAATCGGCGCAAATTGGAGGCACCTCAGGCACTTGCTGAAGTCCAAACAATCATTTAAAGCACCTGGGGAGCAGGTAGCTACCTCCGCACCCCCAGCTGAGTTGTGCTGTTCAGTTCTGGCACCTTCCCAAGGACAGAAACACCAAACGCAGCTGAAAGGCCCCACTGGGCTAAAACCCAACCAAAACCACTACCAAATTCCTGTCCATACAGATTTGTCTTGTTGGCCTCCACTGGTTTCTTTTCAGGTTTAATCACAACTCTAAAGACTATCTGTTTATCCAGCTAAGAACTTAACTAATGGACGGGATGTGCTTAATGACATGGGTGTGGGTTTGCTCCGGACACGCAGTTTTCAGTGAGGCCCATTGCATTTCTGTTTTTTTAACAGCCCAGGGGCAAGTCAGTGTGCTAGGCAAAACGTTGAAGTCCCAGAGCCCAGTAACACAACTGAACACACAGTTAGCAACATCCAGCGAAGGAAGCCAAGCTCAGCTCTTCCTACACCACCCCGGGATTTACAAAATGATTGCCCTCAGACCGGACGCAGCTGGCTGCACGCAATCCTCTTTTGCCACCTTGTCGCAGGGCAGTAGCTGGATCTCCTCAAGCTTTGATGGAGGCTGCCTGCAGGAGCGGCCCATGGGCAGTGCTGGAGGGATCTCCGGTGAGCCCCGGTGACCGCCGGGGAGGGGAGAGTCAGAAGCCACCTGTCCTTGGGGCACGCTCAGCCTGAGCATCGCAGCTCTGCGGTCAACCTCTGCCAAACCTCAGTGCACTGTCCCCAGTGATGCTGCAAGTGAAGTAAAACCAGTCACATCACATAACGTCCAGTAAAATCATGTGGGAATTGAATGCTGTTTTTTTATTCCCCTTTAAAAGTACTTCAAGGTTAAGCCTCCTCAGTGTCCTTTTTTCACTCAGACCTAGCAGGCCCTTTCCTAAAATCAAATTGCTTTTTTTCCTAGGAATTATATGTTTAGATATATATATGTACATCCACATATATATACACATATATTTCGTATTTGACAGTTAGATTGACAGCTATAAATAGTTGCATTTAATTAAAGTAGTACTCCTAATCTTCTGGTTCTTCACATCTGCGCCTGCTTTACACTGATTATGTTCTGGGTATATTCACAAACCTCAGCTGAGACTCTGCACGTCGTGGTGCTCATTTTCACGTTTCTCAGTCTCACTAACAGTGCCTACACATGGAGGTTCATGGGACCTTTCGCCTTGGGAACACAGGTAAATCCTGTTGTTTTTTTTCCAAGGTCCATGTTTCTTTGTCATCTGAAATTCGTAACTGGCTTCATATTTAAAATATCATTTGAATGTGCAGTTTTTTTCTACTGAATCCAAGTTTGCCACAGCTGAAGGCCCTTGAAACCCCTGTTAAATCATGGCTTACCTGCGGTTCTGTTTTTCCAATGGTACCACACAGAAAAGAAGTACGTATGGCAAAGTACCCTCTGCAGCAGGCAGCTACATGAGGCTTTTTGTAGTATTTTAGTGGTGAATCTTGGGGCCAGCCCATCGTCATGTAAATCCACGCTCCTTTGTTGGTGTTGTTTTGTAGGAACTTGGTACCATCAGTGTCTCCCCAAGTCCAACAAAACAGCTCATCAGTGGGGAACCCACCAGCCCTGCTTTGCAAATGAAAGGCTCATCATGAAGTCTTTCAATATCAGCAGGCTATTTAAAAATGGAATTTGTGGCACTCTGCAAGAGACTTCTGTAATTTCAATTAGGCTTTCTTTGGAACGGGCTATCTGAGAAAAGAACAGTTTTGGAAAATAAAGGCTTTATCTACTTATTAGCAAGTCAATAAAAGCCATGAAGACTCCAAACTTCTGCTTTGGCTTTGTGTGCGTTAACAGGCCAAACAACCTAGCTTCATTTGAAACTGGTTTCAAATTACTTGCAGATGGCTGGATGTAGATGAAAGACTGCATAAAGGTGTTCCTTATTCTGTTCTCTACTCCCTAGACTATTGGGCTATGTGCTGACACTTGGATGCTTGTTTTACAATATCATTTGACATGTGGGATTTATGTGTCAAAATTTCGTTTAAAGCCAAGAAAATGTCAACTAGCAAGTACAGAGAAGCAGCAAAAGACTGTGCTTTTCAAGACAGAAGTCAGTGAGTCGGACACTGCCAAGTCTTAACCCTGTACCAAGCACACACAGACAAAAATTTGACCCAACTGCCAGCAAACTAAGATTCCTTTGGTGTGTTCTGCTAAGATTCCATTACTGCCTTTATCATTAAGAAAATAATGTAATAAAATGAGACCTTTTCCCTGAATGCATTAATAAAGATAACTTGTTGGTCAAGCTCCAAAACCACTGGAGCCACATTTAATTTACTGCTTTTATGGATTTAGGATTTGGTTTGCTGCTATGTTCAGCCCACTGCAACAATATAATGGGAAATTGTAATGGCATGTTTAAAAGAAAGGGTTCATAATCTATCACTGAAGCCTTAAAATGTCTTGTGCAGACATCCACAATTAAATGCTACCAAAAATGGGCATTTCACATGGTTTTGCCACAGCTCACCAAAGCGGGGAGGGGGAAGATCCAAATAATCATCAATATAGCTTTTTGTGCTAGTCACCTTAAAACGGTTTGGGGAAGAGAACTGCTAAAACAGCTTTTAAGGGCTTGCAACTCCATTCTGTTGCTCCACATATTAAGGGCGTCTGTGCTTTACTTCATAAAATATCAGATGGCATACCGCGTTATTTCCAATCAATAAAAATAATAACGAGTTATGTAAAGGTCTTTCTGATATCTTATGACTAGTTGTTCAGAAAGGCACTGGTCTTTTGTCCGTGCCTCGTTCAGTCGGTGGAGACTTTGCCATCACCAACACATAAAGCATTGAGAAAATCCGAGCACCTGTGGAGCGCAGGACCACGAGCTTGCCACGTCGTGACAGGGATAAAGGTGGTATGAAAGACCCGTATCCCACCAATCTCCGCATAAGAAGAGCACTGCTTCTTAAGGGCCTGACTCTGCAGCCTCCCGCGTTGAGCAGAAACTGCTCCAACAGCTGCATTCACTTGGGCTTGCTGTTGCCTTGTGATGTGGGAAAAATGGGGAATTGAGTATTGGCTTGTTTGAAATGTCCCTTACCTGTAAAGGAGATCATTCTTCAGAGTGAGGTTTTAAGGCGAAATGCCAGTCTGAAGGATTAGACATAAACTGGCACGACTTCGGCTCACGGGCAAAAGATGGGCTAAAGCTATCCTCCAAATGCCACCGGCGTTTCTTCCCTCCTCCTCCTGGGGCAGCCGCAGCCTCCTCTTTCTCCTGCTCGGGCTTTAGGTGATGACAGCCGGAGCTCGCTCTTGGCAAGGCTGAGCAGGCTCCTGCTCGCATGGCCGTGACGTGATCCAGCCCCAGGTGAAAACAAATAAAAGCTCCTGACAGAGAGTGAACCCCAAACCCACTTGGTTCCTTTGGATTTATTTTAAGATTGTGGGTTTCGGTAAAGAATGTCTGACAAATCCTTTCAAATTGTCCTAGGAAACATGCCCGTCTCTTCACTTTGGGGAAGGGAGGGAGGAATTTGCCATCTGAATTTTACCATCATGATTGATTAAATGCTTTGTAGGTCGTGCTGGTAAAAGGCATTCTTCAACCTGGGTGACAAAAAAAGCCTTATTTAGAAAATGTGTTTTGTACGGAGTCTTGCTCTAGCTGCAGAATTAAACAAACACATTGTTTTTTATTTGCGTTCAGGAGTTTCCATTTGTGCAGCTTTTGCCAGAAGACTGAAAAGGTCTGTGATGTGTAATTTACTGCTCAGTGATTTTAAAGATGAATGTTTGGATTCTCATTGATATTTGATTTTTATTGCTCATTTTGTTACCGGGGAGGTTTCCACATGTAGCTTTATATAAACTCGGTCTGGTTTCTTGTTCTGTCCTCAGGATATAGCATGTCTTGCTTTGCTAAGAGTTGGGAAACAAATGTTCTGGGATTTTTTGGTTTAGTTTTCTTTTCTTCCTCTCTACACCTCATGCTTATACTTTTTATTAATTCCTTGCTGAAGATAATTTTTTTATTGTCGGGACTTTTGTCAGTGGTTTTGGGACTCCTCATCCTTGCAGACCTGGCGAGCCAGGCTCCCCACAGTGGCCAGACTTCTGCATGACCGAAAATCTACCTGAAGCCTGCAGGCTCGTATCTCCATCATGGGCCCACCGTGGCCAGCAAGAAATGGGTGAGACCCTGAACAGCCTGATCTCACCAGTGCCCTTTCTGTCAGCTCAGCTTTATCACCATATGGATGCTGTGAAGTCCACCCCGACCAAAGCGGCTTTTAGGAAACTCTAAGAGATGGAAGTCCTGAAAAAGTCCTGAGAGACCTAAAGTGGGGCTTGGATCAAGTTTAGAAGGTTAAATCCAAAACACTCATGC
The DNA here is from genome assembly GCF_000690835.1 of Fulmarus glacialis. Classification (NCBI taxonomy): domain Eukaryota; kingdom Metazoa; phylum Chordata; class Aves; order Procellariiformes; family Procellariidae; genus Fulmarus; species Fulmarus glacialis. The sequence continues at coordinate 17,546 of NW_009202368.1, forward strand.
TCAGCAAGCAGCTGACCTACCTGGGAGCATCAGGACCTGGACGCACCATCGATAAGGGCTGAGCGTGGTCCTCCTGCCCACACCGGCAGCTGCCCCAAGCCTTGGCAGCTCATCAAGCTTAAGCTGAGTCAAGGCCCACTAACGAGACCCCCTTAGAGGGTCACTGCAGTAGATACCCAAGGGCATGCCTAATAGGTGTTGTCAGAATAGGACTTTTCACAAAATACAGCAGCAACGCTCTTGGAAGGTGGATGGGAGGCGGCGATACCCCTTTGCACGACAGCCGAGCGGCTGTAATGCTCTGCCAAGGAGCAAGCAAATCCACTTCATTTCCTCCTCCCCGCAGAGGGGTTACAGCTCACCAGGTTCCCCTGATTGTGTTTCACCTGGGCGCCTAATCAAACAAACTGTTCATGAAATAAGAGCTGACTGAGCAATATTTCAAACCCTGCAAGTCTACGTACAATAGAAGCTGTTTTAAAATCACTTGCCAAATTAGCTCAAGCGAGCCAGAAGCACTGCCTCCTAGCCAAAGCCCTCAGTGCAAGTTTGAAAGTTGAAACAAAACTTTTAGGGCTCTTGAAAGAACAGGAGATGAGGGAAATGGCATTCACATTTATTACAGAAATGTAATTCATAATCCCAGCGGTGGGAATTCTATTGCCTTTTGGTTGATTACAGCGATTTCTTTGTGAAAGCAAAAAGATCTCCGGCCCTGAGGACACTACAAAGAGCAAATGAAATGTCCTGTAATCATGGCTATGACTCAGAAAAGCAGTCAGGTATATGCCCTACCTTAAGTACCTGCTTAAGTGCTTTGCTGCATAGGGTTGTGCTTAAGTCAATGAGGTTTTTTTCGTGTAATAACCTTTGTCTTGCCTTGTTTTTAGTGAATGCATTCTGTTTCTGCTTCATTTGATTTTTAAGAAAAATAGTTTCCCAGAAATGGCTAAAAACGCTCTCAAAGAGTTATCACTCACGTTGCTTATCTGCCATTAATAAAGCATACAAGAACTGTCTCTAAAAATAACACTGACTTCAGTATGTCTATCATCCCACACAAAAAGCACGTGTCTTCCAACACAACACCTCTGAACACGTCTCTTGACACTAGATGTTTTCACCCAATAGTGACCTCTAGTTAATTTTTTTCCCCGCCTCTTCCTGCACATTGGTTTGTAGTGTGGAAAGGCTGTGGCAGGCAGAAGTACCTGTCTTGTTCTGTGTGTATTCCACCACGGCGTATGAACCACCTCCTATTTGCTCTGTTTATAGAAAGTGAGGTTTATTTACTGTCACGCACACAGAAATAACACCGAGGGCCAAAAACAAAATCCAAAAAAGTCTAAGTTACAAGGCAATCGCATTGCATCCCTCAGTGATCCTTCTCATGAGTACCTGGTGCAGCACACATGGTTCTTCAGGCCATCATCCAGCAAAGCACTTAAGCACTCCCCTAACTTTAAGCATATGATTAGTCCCATCGATGTCTATGACAAATAATATGCTTCCTCTCACTGCCTCTGCAGTGGATAGGAGAGATCAGATTTTACCAGATCCATGTATATTTGGAAAAATAGGTAAAATAGTATCCTATATCCACATGTTGTGCAATTTTCTACCATCGATAAACTCTTGAATTCTTAGAAACAGATAACTTGGCAATGAGCATGTTCCTCTCTGAGAACTAGATGCTCACTAGGCCTGAGGTTTTAAACCTACACCACCCTTCAGTGAGTCTTGCACAAGAAATACAGCGATTTTTAATTTAATGGGAAAATGCCTAAGTGGATTTTCCTTAATGTTTCACATATGAGAAGTATGTCTCATTGCTCTTTTGGAGGGAAGGACTTCTAAGCACCTGCAACTAAAGTCTTCAAAAGAAAGAGCCATGCAGAAACACAAGCAGAGTGGTTTCAGTGTCATTTCCCCGGGCATCAGCAGTAAAGCAAACTGTGGACATTCAGATAGCTAAAAGGTCTGCATTAATGTATCATGACTCCTGTAAATTTCTCCTAGGAATAAGCATGTTTTCAGATTAAGAACTGGTAATTTATCTCTACTGGCTGCCCCAATGTTGTTGCTTCAGCTACACCCCCACCCGGAGGATCACAACAGGGGGTGATCGCCTGCATCTGACAGCTCCCCCCAAAATAATTAAAAAAAAAACAACCCAAAACCAGAAAAGGGTGGGGGGCGGGAAGAGAGAAAGGAATATAATTGCTAAAACATGGGCTGTACTCAGAAATTGCTTTTTTCCCCAAGTAATATACATTGGAATCTCAAGTAAATGGAGTGTATAATTCTTTGTGAAATGGACACAGAGTTAACACAGAAACAACACTCAGAAACACCAAACGGCACATGCACACATATGCCTATGTCTGTGTCTGTGTTTCACTCGGACACACACAGAAACTGTAATTCCTTTTATCCAGTTAATTGTATGTCTTAAAAAACTAACATCTTACTTTCCGTACTTTCAAAGCCTTATTTTTTAATTAAAAACACTTAATTTTTCTAATTTTTTTTTAACGACAAAGCCACAGCAGACTTGTGGTAGGCTGCTGGAGTGCAATTACCCAATTCCACAGCACCAGTCCCTTTTCTTTTTGGATGGTAGTCACAGACTCCAGATGCCAATGTACTGAGGCTAATTTTTTCCATCAGCAACATCTAGCTATTTGGCAGCCTGCTCTAGCATTTTTGCTGGCTGCCTCATAGCGGTTAAATGGCAGGGCTCTCCATATATTGCCTGGGAAACTGATTTACCTGGGTGGTATTTTAATCAATGTTTTGCCTTACCCATACATTTTATGCAATGGCTTCCTACTAATAAACATGCCTGTGAATTATCTTCTCATTAGATTTCCACAAAGATGTATTTTTATTTGCAGTCAGAGTCCTGTGCTTAAATGTTCTTTTGCGATTCACAGGCTCCTGTGGTCACAAATCCAGGGTACGAGGATTCCTGCACCCCTGGGTTGAAGGGCAGTGGACGCCATGCACTGAATTCTCCTCAATTCACCAGCCAAACTGAGAGAGACGGAGGGGAAATGGTTTCAGACTGATCCCAATTTCAAACTGCATTTGTTTGTTTCATCAGCAGAATACTTCCCTTCTCAGTGTTATTTCCAGTTGACTAAAATGTTCTACACGATTCAAAACTTTTAGGACAAACTAATGTCCAGGTGAAAACTGATTAAAAATCTATTTTTTTTTCTAATTTGCTTAGCAAATGTTGGGAAAAAAGTGTTCTTTTTGTTTGTTTTTCCTTTTTTTTCCTGACCAGAAATGTTCATGAAATTTTACATGAACTTTCAAGTAAATTTACTTGCCTTGAAGCTTCATTTTTTATCTAAAACAGGTCATTAACTTCATATTATACCATAATTCATATATATATGTAAACACACATATACACATATATATACACACATATACATGTATGTATGCTATTAGGTGCCCAACACCCACAGTTTAATTGAAAATATATATATAAATAATGCCTAAACCTAAGCTGACTGACTTAAATTTGGACCTCAGTAAAAGCAAGTAGAGGGCATGGGTCAGTCGGGACAAGGGCAAGGCTGCAAGGAGAATCAAGGCTCTTGGTGCCCACAGGGCACTGGATGAACAGGACAGACCTGTACCTAGGGATGCTTAGGCTAGACACCAAGAAAAAAGTTCTCACAACCATCCAAGCCTGCCTGTGGAGGATGGAGATACTCAAGATCAGACCCGAGAAGTGCCTGTTGGAAAAGGTTTGGGTATGGCTGATATTGCAGGATGACAGGGAAGAGCATCTTGGTGGTCCGTGAGCCCACACTCATGGACCATGAGACAGACTCTGTGAGCCTGGGACTCCAGGCATGGTCTCCTGGTTGTCCTCACCTCTTTCTTTCACTGGAATTTGCCTCCCTTGCAAGTGAGAGATGACAGGCCATTGCTTACATACAATCAAAACATCAGGCGCTTTCCAGGGAACGACGAACAGTAGTCTGTCCTTGCAGGAAGCCAACGATGTGCTGCTGTTCAGCTGAAACGCTGGACGTCTTTCCCGTGAGCTGAGTCACGATGATTAAGCCTTCTGCTGGTTTGTATATTAAACCTTCGCATTTTAATTAGGGGTTCGGGAGGAGGGCTGTTTTCTTTGGAAGGGGAAGGATATCATTTTCATTTTTTCACTTCAGCGCTCCCTCCTTTTGGGAAAGTCCCCCCATGGAGCTGAAGCGTGGATAATTCGCTTTTGCATCAGGAAAAGCGCCGTCTGCAGAGAGCATACTCCGGAGGACAAAGCGTCTGTTGGCTGCGGGGCGCGTGCTTCGGGGCAGGCGGATAGCCATGGGGCGGCCGGCGGCTCTCCCCACCACTCGTGATGGGAAGCGCTGCCCTTTTCACTGCCTGTGCACTGCTCCGAGCAAACAGGAGCTCTCCCACCTGCCCCTGCAGCAACAGGCACCTCTGCGTCTGTGCCCTGCGGGTGCGTCAGGGAAAAGCACCAGTGACCCAGCGTTAACATGCACTTAGACCCCTCTGCGTCCCTCCAGAGCGATGGCACTGCTGGGTCAGCTTTATGCTCCGTGATGGGTTTTCTCCTCATGAGAAACAGGTTCTTCATGCCAGGACTTTTCCTCCTGTGCATTTTTTTCTGCAGTCCCAACTGGTTTCAGTGCTGTCAGAGCCTTCACAAGAGCTGTGCCTGCCTCCCCTGGAGCTGACAACAAGCCACACAAATGACCACAAGAACATTTTGTCTCATTCCTGTGCCTGGAGCCTTTCTCCTCCCCACCCCAAACCACAGCCTTACCCAGAGCTGGGGAATGGAGGTGAAGCATTAAAACACATTTTGCTCCATGTCAGTGAAAAAAAGCGTAGCAAGCAAACATTTTTTTTGTAGAAAGTAGCCAACAATCTTTTTTTTTTGTAGGACTGAGTGCATCAGGATGACAAGAAATATCTCCTGAGCTTTCTCTGAAGCAAGATTTCATATCCATCCCTAACATGGTAGTGTACGATGTCCATCTCCTCACCAACGTACCATAGTAGGAAATAAGCTGATGACTGGAACAATCTGCAATTTTTATTTTAAATTAACGGAGGGCAAGTCCTCTTTAGGATGAATTGAAAAGCCTCCCTCTTGCCTTCACTGGTGATTTAACTTAATGTGCTGGACTGTGCCCGAGCGTTGCCAAACCACCTTCAGGTTGGTGCCTCCTTGCTGCAGCTGGAGCCCCTCGGGAAGAGCTGGCAGTGCCAGGGCTCCCACTGGAAACCCAGGACAGCTGCTCCCTCCATTTATCAGCTTCCCAAGGCGCCTGCTACCAGCTTTTAGGCACCTACATGCTCCTACAAATCTGGGTCCACTGCCAAATATGACTTCTCCTTATGAGGTGAAAACCACATCATTTTCTTCCTTAACAGCAGAATTTAAGAAACATCATCCCAGCATCAAATGTGATATTGCAAAATTCTGTATCATTTATGAGCAATTACATATCACTCACAGCCTGACCTCCAGGGCTACTTAGCAATCTCAATTTCCATTTAACTCAGCTGGGTCACCTCATTCTCCAATGCCTTTGGCGCAGTTATATTGTCTTACAAAAGATATAAATTTATGGATGGAGACCCAAGGGTTAAATTGTGCTGGGTATGAGGCCAAGATAAACCAATGGAGGCCTAAAGAAGTCATGGTTTCATGTCAGCCGTTACCTCGCGCTGGCATTCTCGGGTCATTCAGAAATGTAAGCAAGTTGCGCGCCCTGTTGATAATGCTATTTGTCCCACGAAGTGTTTCTCCTTGGCCAGTGACAAGTCAGATCATGGGACGTAAATCCCAATGCTATTTTATCACTGAGTGCTGCCATGCGGAAGATAAAACTCACTACTCTCCCCGTTTTGCTCTCAGCCCTTTCTCCCCCAGCAGCTTGTCACATGCCATTCAGAGATTACACGGCTTTCATCTACCCAGCGGTGGACGTGCTCACGGCTGTAGGTCGTGGGGAAGACTCAACGCCATTCACCCTGCTGATGCAGTCAATGGTCGCCCTGTTGCGAAGTCCGCTGGCGGGCCACAGGGAGTAGGAAGATCCAGCGCATACGGTGAGCAGCAACACCGACGTTGCGATGCTGTCCTGTAATTTTCAAACTCGAGGCTGCAGCTTCTCCTGTCGTTAGCCAGTGAAAGTTTGACAACTTCGTGCCTTCGCACCAGCTGGGCTGCAACACCACAGGGCTTCACCTTTCCAAGAGCAGCAGCAGCGGAAAGGAAATACGAAGAAATCGGAGAGAGCAGTGTGACAGGCGCAGGGCTTTGCTCGAGGGTGGCAGCGCCTCATCCTTCATTTTTACTGCGTCATCTGTCACAGATGTCCGTAGGCTGCAGCTTCCCGGACTCCTGTAAGATCAGGCTCCGAAAAGCAGAGACCAGATGAAGATCTTTATGTGAAGGAGAGAAATCAATTACCATGATAGATGGGTTGTAGTAGTTGGAGGTGAAGGAAAGAAAAACAGCCAGTGAGCTCTCCTACAGCACGTAGCACTTGTCCATGCGAAGCAGCTGCAGTTCCCCTTCGGGAGGTGTTTCCAGCCATGTGAAGCATCCGTGGCCAGCAGAGCCAATGTCCACCACCAGCCAAGCGCGGTGCCAGGGGTGGGTCTCACCCTGCCCTCTGCCACCCCCGTAGCAAGGACAAGCTCAGGAGCATCTCCTGGCTGACTCGCAAGCTTCTGAAAACACGGCCTTGAAGAGATCACACTGGTTTTCATCTGCTTGCATGGCTTGAAGCTTAGAAAGGAGTCATCCATCAGCAAGGAAAAGCAGTGGTGAAGAAAAGGTTTTTTCCCCTTTGATATATCTGCTGATTTTCTAAAGAATTTTTTTCATTATTATTACAAATGAAAGCGGGCAAAATTAAGAAATAATAGCACTGAGTATACCACACCTTAGATGTTCAACATGAGAGGCTCTGACAGCGTCAGGTCTTCAGAGCGCATCAAGCAGTAACCTTCTGAAAATGAATCCTTTCTAAAGTTATTTGGTATAGGTATCCAAGAAATTTGATCCCTAAAATAACAGTGTATTTTTAAAAATGTTTCTATAACCTGGGAATCATTCAACTATAATTTTCACATAGCAATAATTAATCAATCAAATTCTGCTGGATATTTGCACATACAGTCATTGATTGACGGGATCATTACTTTCTTACCTCTTATTAAGCTAATGTTAATATTCAATTTCTTGCATAAAACAGGTTTAATTATTATTTTAGGTTTAAAAGAGCTTGGTTTTATATTCAAAAGCCCTGCTTATGTCCTGTGCTTTCTGTCCAGCAGAAGATTTGAAACACAGCACTTTTTCAATATCAAGGAAAACACTGTATCTGAGGTGGTTTCTCAGTGCTCAATGAGAAAACCAGGGCTTGCCAGATATGAATAGTGGCCATATGTTAGATGATGGAGATTCAATGCGCTTGTTTAATTTGCAATCATACACAAAGTTAACAGTAAACAATCTCAGCAAATAATGAGCAATTGATGTAGAGCATTTTTTACTAGGGACAACAAGCATGAAAGTCAAGATGAATACATTGCTTCAATTTCACGGACAATGTGAATTAGAAACAGGCTGCATACATTCTGTTTTAACTTAGAGAATAAAATGTTTTCATTGTCTAAAAACTAGATTTATTTTCAATAACACTCAAAGCCTATTTTTCTTCCTCCTAGTGATTTTCCCAAAATTTTCACAAGTAGGGAGTAGCTGTCTTACATATGGCCAATTAATTTTGTTACTTAGTTGGCTGTGAGACAGCAAACAATAACTTTCATGCTATTAATTGATAGCTACAGAAAAGATGCAATGGATCACCTCAGACAGCTCAGATCAATCTTTTTGTGTTTAACATTTGTTTTGAAAACACAAATTTGCAAGTGATTGATGCGAGGAAAATTGGCTACAGTACTTCTTTTCTGCCATATTGACACCTAACAGACTAATTTCAACATTTGGTGGCTTCCTCAGGCATGTTTCTCCTATGTACCTGTCCCAGCCCGTATCTGAAGGTGCCTAAAAGACACTACAATGAGAGTGACAGTTCACGGTATTTTCAGAGGTAAGAAAGAAGTAGGTGGAAGCCCCACTTCTATTCCTGCACTGACAGCGGAGTGCCTTCAAGCCACTTCTCCTTGTCTCCCTGCCCTTGCCTCTCCTGCAGGACAGAGCAAGGAGCACCACCACGCTCCTTGCTCGATGACTGCCTCGCGCCAGCCCAAGGAGCCTCGCTCAGCCCCTCTGTGCCCGGCACTAAAGCAATTACACCAGCAGATTGCAAGTGAGCGCAAAAAAAGACGCAAAATCCACCGAGATGAGCTAAATCAGCCCAAGCCCGCAAAGTAAAAACCACATTCTTAGAATAAGAAAGAAAAGGCTGCAGCATAAGTACCCCCACAGATGTAAAACGTGCATGGGAAAGAATACCACAGCTCAGTAAAGCAGGGGGAGAAAGTGCACTGGGAAGAGCGCGGGAGCAGCGAGGAAGGGCTGCCCTGAAAGATAAACAAGCAGGAGGATAGGAAGCAAACCCTGGAAAAAGAGAAAAAAGACAAAGAACAGATGGTGGTTGAGTAAATAAAGCCAGAAACCTAGCAAGGATTATAAAACATTTTTATATAAACATCAGTAGAGGAAAGAGCCCATAAGACTGGTAAAATATTATTTATTAACTCACAGCCTGTGCATTTTATGGTGCCCACCTCATTGGCAGGTGTATAAGCCTGGTTCCTGCGGAGAAAACTCGCTCTTCAAGTGCACTGCTGCGTCTGGAGAGAGGTGTTTTGTAGTTGTTTTAATGTGGATTTTTGCCTACATCCACAGGCTGTGGTTTTGCTCAGAAGCCCCCCAAATGCTCCAGGGAAAGGAACCGCCAAAGACCATTCAATTTGCAGCTAGGATCAGGGGACTCTCTCCCAAGCCTCTGTAAAAAAAGGGTGTTTTCCCAGTTCTTCAGGGAGGATGACTGTAGATGTCACACATGGGACATTCAAGTTAGAGGACTGAATTGCTTGGAGAAAACAAACGTTTGGGAAAAGCTTGAGCTCTCCGAAACCGGAAAATATTCTTGGTCTGGATAAAACCAGAGGAAACAGTCCATCCTTGGTATGCCAAATATCTCTACAACAGAGAAGATGTGCTAATAACTACCTCACCTAATAGCTATTATTTATGAAACTGCGAAAATGTGTTATTTTTACTGAAGCAAGAAAAGTGAGACACATGGAAGGACGATACGTCCTGGTGCCTCCATACAGGGGCATTGAGACAGACACTTACCCTGCAGTACGAGCTCTGTGTTAGGCCATGGGCAGAGGGTGAGACTAAATCAGTTTATTTAGTGTCACTGACCCTGTGGTCAGTTTGAAGGCTGGGGTCAATGAGAAATTATAACTGGTGAGTTAGACCGAGAGAACTAGCCCAAGAATTATGTTTACTGACTGCATTGGCTCCTACAAAGGCTATTTATTATCTCTTACTAAAACTTACTACCGACGGCACGGCCAACACCTGCAGTGCCTTTTGTTGTTGCTTGGACCTGCCGTTCCCCTTGGAATACCAGAGCAGCTGTCAAAAAACAGTGAGTCTGCTGCTGTCGGCGATTGTGCTTGGTTGTGTTTTACGTGCTGTGGATATCTTGTGCTATTTGTGTGTTATATTGTTATGGGTGTCTTTCTGTGGTACCCCTTTTGCTTGCAATCGTTGCAGAAACCCATCATGAATGTGTTGTGTCCTGAGACAACACATCACAGTGGTTTGTTGTGGTTGGGTTTAACCTTTATCAGCTCATACTGTTGTCTTGCCCCAGTTGCTCTGGCCTCAGTTGCCAAAGCTCAGTTTTTTCTTTAAAAAATACACATGAGAAGCAAGGTTTTGTTATTGCTGTCCTGACATTTCTATATGGATTAGATGCGCATAGATAGATAGATAGATGGCTGTGCAGTTTTCTTCAGGAGTCATTATATTATTTACTAACATTTTCCCCCGTGCCATGGATTGAGCACAACAGAGGTTAATAGTTACCTATCCAAACTGGCTAAAATCATGCCTCCTGCCTGAAAAGGGACATGTAAAGCATTGTACGAGTACAATAAAATCCCAAAAGCTAAATATGAAGTGGGTAATATTTAATTATCCTCTTAAAAAAGATAAGTTGCCGAGTCATGTCTGACTAAATTAGATGCATCCTATTTCTGTTCAGCTATAGTCCCCTCTAGCAGGGGGACTATGCTAGGGGATATTGCAGGGGACCAACAATACCTGTTTAAAATGAGAACATAGTTTTTGCAGTAAATGTAAATTAACTGAGAGGAACTTCATTCACCTCTGCCCCCTCTGAGGGAGCCGGAATTTTTCTTGGCCACCGACATTAGCTCCTTCATTTGCCTGGGTACACATTCTTGGCATGTGTGATCAGCTTTGTTGGTTTATCTATTCTTTTAAGGAAAGAATGAAATGTCTTTCCTTAATTTTACACTTTTCAGTTGACCCAAACTTACAATTTTGAATACGCTTTCCTCCATGCCCAAGGAATTGCCCATCAGGCATCCGAAGGAAGTCCTGCGTGGGGCAGGTGGGAGGCGCAGTCTCGGTTAGCCTCGCTAACAGCCTCAGCAATGACTTTCTAAGGCATCTCAACCCCGCGCCATGACCGGCCACCACAGACTATACTTCCTGAGACTGGACATTTTTGCAAGGTTTCTTACACCAAGCTGATATGTACAATTCCTAGTTCTTTTCCTCAAATGGTGTAGCAAATCCTCCTGCAAATACCAAGTCTCTTCCAGGCTTGCATTCAATTTGCAAATGCTGTGCACATCTGTGTGTTTGTCATCTGGAGGTGAGGGGAAGGCATTGCAAAGGCCCCTTTTGGCAATGTCAGGGTGTTATTTGTGCCAGTTAACATGGGCTTCCCACAAATAAAGACACTAAACCTTTAGCACCATAGCCACAGCTGCCTTCTTTCTTTAAAGTTTTTGACTGTAAAACACTTTAAAGTGTTTGTTAGTGTCTGCAGTGCATAAACTGCTGATCTAATGCTTTAGGTTTTAAATCAAGTTGACACTTGTATCAGTCTTAGGAGTTCATTTGCGGTTGCACAGAAATATTCCCAAACATACACATCACCCAAAACAATTCATTCTGAATGCCACGAAGAGAAAGGAAGGCCTTTTCCCACACAGTGCATAATTAAATGGTGAAATGCACTGCCGTTACCTTATGGAAACCAGAAGTTTAAAGGGATTCAAAAAGAGATTAGGGTAGTTAACAGAAAACAGGTTAGCGCAGTGGCTCTCGAACACAATTGTGCCCATACAGCTTGCAGCTTACCACGTGTCACAGCAGATGCCAGACCCCCAATGGACCATATTGTGCTGGTTTTGGTACTCTTCTCCCAGGCATCTGCTGCTGGCCACTGCTGGGGCAGGACGTGGGATGGTTCCTATGATCTTTGCCGCCTTCCTTGGGAGCTGTGGGTACAGCAAGCCTTCCTGCAGCTGCCTCTGGAGCAAAGTTATGACATTCTGGGAAGAGACCACCGTGACGTTTAAGCTGCATCCTTGGGAGCAGATGCCCTTTGCTTTTTCTTCTGGTGGTATGCTTTCCAGCTCCAGTACCAGTAAGATTGGGCTAGATGTGCAGATGGGTGCAAAGAAAAGGAGAGTCTTTGCAAAGCCAGATACTACCACGGTCCCTCCACTCTGGGACTATTGATGAATGTTTATGCTCACAGCACTGACTGTTCATTAGCAGAAGCTGTCATTTTTTCATCTGAGATCACTTAACTGAAGCGTTTTGCCAGTAAATTTCTGGCACTCCTCTTCCTGAGGAATGCCAGACACAGCAAACGGCTCACTACTTGCTGCATCTACACTTTTAAATAATTGACAGTTCCATTTTGTTCATTTTTACAGAGACATTGATGTATCTGGCAGTTCCTTAAGAGATGCCTCTGTACTCAAACTGCAGCCACATCTGAAGAAACAGCAAACTGGAGATGCAATATTTCTTTTTGCTCTTCCTCCTTAATTTAAATACCTTCAGCCTGAAATGCCAAATATTGGAGTCTACCATCTCCTTTATCTCTCTAGGTATAATAAAAAGGAAACATATTTCCAAAGATGACATTTTTATTGTGAAATAACCTGTTGCTTTTTAAAATACTGTTTTAATTTCCTCTCTGTTTTCCCAAACTCTTCACAGTCTACCCAAACTACCTTCGAGTTTTCTAATGCTGTCCCATCATTAAAAACAAAAAAAAAAAATCTGAGCACACATTATTTAAATATTAGTAAAATCCACCAGGGCCTTTCTACAATCTCTGACTTGTTTCTTTTTTGAGGAAAACCTAGTTGAGAAGAGCTGGAGGGAGGAAGCAACTGGAAGGGGATAAGCAGTGGTTGATGGGAGGTTTGGAGACAAGTTTTATGAATAGCAATTCTGAAGGCAGGAAAGATGGAGGTTTTGCTGTTTTTCTTCAAGAGAGCCACTCTCTACGCTTGCCTGATCTCTTCCAGATGCTTGTGACTGAGCCATCACACAATGCAGTTGGGTGTGCTGGTCTGCAATGTCGCAACTGTGCTGGTGGCTCACAGACTGAAATTCAACCTTTTAATGTAGCTGGGACTTGACTGATCAACATGGTGGAAGACTGGGGCCTGGGGCCTAAGCCCTCAGCCAGCATCCAAAGTTAAGTGCCAGCTGAAGGACCTGAATGCAAGTCCAACGTGCTCACCACATGGAGAAGGCAAGCAGCCACATGCTGTAATCCTAACCATCCTGTTCAACGGTCACATATCTAAATAACCTATTAGACTCCATGACAACAAACAAAACCAAGAAAGCTTGCAGATCAGTAGATGTGCTCTGAGCTTTTGAGAACTAGACCACTTGGATTAAACTGCCTAACTTCATCATTTTGCCGGGGGGGGAGGGGACTGTAGCCTTAAAGTCTTTAGTTTGTTATCATATCTAAGCTCTTGCTCACATTTTTGATCAGATGGAGCAGATACACTCAAGAGGGAATATCATTCTCTGGTGGGTCTTTACGTAGTTTTGCATAACAGATTAATGATTTTACTTGGCTTGTTTATAATGTTCTGTTAGAAGGGTGACATTTTTTTGGAAGAAATGCTTTTCCTCTGAAAAATGTTTACTTAAGTCAACCAAAATTCTTTGTGATTTGGCTGATATTTTTTGGCCAAAAATAATTAAACCTTCAAACATTTCAGAAGTTTAAATGTTTTGATTTGTCATTAACTTGAACTGTTTTGCTTCCTGCTTTACTAAGGACTTCTTAAAAATAAAAATGCTTTTATTCAGCTCTCAATTAAATCCATTTTTGATGGTGGTGATGATTTTACAATTACTCAATTCATTGAACCTTCTTCACCCCTTCCTCCAATTTTGGGGGTTGTCTACCAAAACCAAAAGCTTACTGTGTTAGCGACTCTGCCATCCAGGCAGGCAGAGATAATTATTTGTCCTGCTTACTGCAATTTAGGAATGCCTTCCTAGTGAGACTTGCTGCTGCAAAGCATTAACACTCCCTAATCCAGCTGATCCACAAGAGGAGAGTTCATAGGCAAAGTGGCAGTGCTCAAAACAATGTTCAGGGAACTTATGATCACTGCTCTATGGGCACTATGGTTCAAACCTGGGTGCACGGTTTCCTAGGTTTTCAAGTTGGGTCTGTTTTTACCTACATGAGACTGTTTGCGTGTCTAGAGCTTCTTTTATTTCATTAAATATCTCACTCGGGAACTTCTTAATACCCTCTTGGCCCTACTTTTCATGCCAGCAGAGGCAGCCTCTCACTTGTGAAATGGGATCATGTTATTGCCTCCTATCAGTGCCTTAAGGGTTTTAAATTCAGGAGTTACCTTGGAGGTAAAGGCCCTAATCAGCAGCTTAGAGGGTCAGGCTCACTCTCATAAGGCCTTTCTCATCTGACCAAATCTGGATTTATTTGGTGCTCAGTGGTACAACTTCAGCAGAGGGAAATGAGTGTCACTTAACAATGCTGTTACCACTCTCATGACTCACCTCTAAACCCAACTCATATTCAACATATTCTTGAGTAACGAGAGCCAGAAAAGGGCAGAATTTGCACAGCAGTCACTGTGCCAAGTACAAACATGAAAATGTCCGCACACCACGTAGCATCTCCTTGATTATAGATGCAGGGCTGAAGGCTCAGCTCATCTGTTTTAGCCAGAGGATTGTACAGGGAACCTGAGTCATTAGCCACCGTGATTCCCAGCTTTTTCCTTGCATCACTGAGTACTATGACAAATGTGGTCAACATTGTGCCAAGACAGAGTGCCATACCAGAGGAGAAAGCATCTGACTGAGTCCCTTTTGCCACAACATGTCCCTTGACCACTTTTCATCCACCGGTCTCTGGGTTAACTGCAACTTACATTTTCAGGCCATTGATAAAAGGTAGGAAACTGCATTGGTCAAAGATCTGATCCTGGTCATTTCTTTGACTAGGTCATACAGATTTTGCACTCTTCTTGTATTGAAACTAAAATATAGTGGGGAAAACCAAGTAAAATACCAGGAACTTCACATCAGTACAGCAATAATTAGCAAGTAAATTCACAGCCTCATCAAAGCTCTATCAAATTAAATTGGTAAATTCTCTTTTCCCTCACCTCAAGTCTCTGTTTCAGCCCTTGTGAACTGGCATTATGTATTTTACTGCTGTTTAATTCCCTCTTGAGTCACACCTCAGCCTTTCCAGTGTTTTGTTCAGCCAGGCCGACAAGTCCACAGTGATGACTCCAGTTGTCTTCATTTAAACATTGACTTAATATTTACATTTGAGTCCCCCAGAGTGTGGAGGACCACATCTAAAGGCCAGCCCCTTCTCAGGTAGCTCTTTCAAAACTCTTATGATCTAATTATTAAGACCTGTGGCTTAACCTACTTGACTACTGTGTTAGTGGAAGGTATTTCACCACCAGCCAGCATAAAAGCATCGCCTGCTTGCCTCTTCTGTCAGCTCCAGTATTTGCCTGACATGAACTTCAGTACTAAGTCTTTCTGCTTAGCTTCATCTGCTGTGGCTGACCCAGCAGGATTAACAGCTTGAGTCATTCAACAGCAAAGCCAGCCGCAAACCCAAGAACCAACCCCCAGCTCCTCGTCTTCACACAGCTGCAAGAAGGCAAGACCCTTCGCCAACCATCCTGTGCAGGAGTTCACCGAGAACAAACTCAGTTAGCATGTCCATCTAACTCCGGAGCAGGGTGCCAAAAGCACTGAGGATATTTGCAATGACAGCAGCCACAGCTGGAGGGCGAAGCCTGCGATTCTTCCATGAAACTCAGGACACAGCAGTCAACATTCAACCTTCTCACAGGAGGTTTCTCTTCACGCTGCTGTTGTTTTGTTCACTCGAGTTTGAGCGTACTGGATCAAAGGTTCATCTAAACCAGCAAATCTAGTTTTTCCAGAATACGTTCCCAAGCTCAGCCTGTTGCGGCTGAAGGATTTCCTGAGCCAGAAGCAATGTCTTTCTATTAAGACCCCTGGGCGGACTTTTCTTCCACAAACTTTTGCAAGAACTGTTTAAACCTTACATACAAACACAGGCATATATATGTATGGCACATTTTTGTTGCTATAGATAAATTAGTTTAGAGGAGACCACGTATCATTGATAAGCAAAATTATTATTAGAGGAGCTGCTTGATAGGGGCCAAATGGTTACATAAGCAAAATGAATCCACTTAAAAGCCCATTTTTCTCACAACCACAGTCTTCTGAATCATTCATTGTTCAGGCTGAAGTTTTCCATGCCTAAAGAGAGGTTTTTTTCTTATCCTCTTAAAGTCAAAGCAAAATCCCTGCAACCATTTTTAGGTTATGGGAGAGTGATTCTAACCAAACTTTTTCCAGAAGAACTACAGTAAAAACAGATGAAGTTTGAAACTTGGCCATGACTGAGTAATCAATGAAAATTAGTGCTCTCGCAAGCTTTGAAAGGAATTGGCTTTAATTTAGCAAAGTTGTGGCTTTTCAAAAACAGTGTGCTGTATACTCACGGCTAAGATGCTGTCTACAGGTGGACATACTACAGGGATCCATGGGCGTGTGTACTGCTTTCAAAGAGATCCCTACGTTGCTGCAGAATCTGCCGCTCACCGAAGTCAACACGTAGAACAGTAATTCTCTTTTATGGGTATGATGTTAAAGAAATATCATCCAGGGCTTGCTTTCACAAGCAAGCTCTCCAGCCCTTGCACCTCCTCCAACGCCCACCAGGTGTGAGAGGGCCCTGTGCACACTCAGACTGTGGGAATAGAGTAGCAGAGGTAAAAGGGAAGGAATCAATAAACCAACTATCTTTTTTAAGAGCACTACTGAGTCTGAAAGAAACAGTTCCTCACTCTTTCTTTCTGGGAAGGAAATCCTTGCAGCTCAGTTTCGGGGGGAAGGGAGAGTCCTCCCGCCAAAAACCTAGTGGTCCTCTAGTGGTCAGGCACTCCCCTGGCATACAAATGGTGGCGATTAGGACCCCTTAAGATAGGTCTTACCTCGTAACTCTTATTTCTTAGATGAGTGCTTTAACTCCTTTGCAGACAGGGAAGAGGCTGAGTCCTGGGTGAACAGAGGCAACTGGGGTTTCCTGCTGTTCTCTGTGCACTCTGTGGGACACTGACAGTGGCCGGGTCATCTTCTGAGTGTGACCAGTTTCTCTAAGGAATCAACAAAGTTAAACAGCTGATTGCTTATCTGCACATCTCCAGAGGCACCTGTTGCCTCTGTAAGGAATTCACTGCCTGAGCAAATGATTCAGACTACGGAAGAACGTCGGTAGGGGCCAAATGCTTAGAAAATCGATAGGCCAGTGACCTACTTGAACCTCCCCCTCTGCTTTTTGCAGTGAGTATTTCCTTTAATGGTGGGATTCTTTTTAAAGCTTGGTTGTGCTTGAAGCAATATAAGAAAGTATGTAAGGCAATGTCCAGCAAAGCAACAAACAAAAACCAGCCCCAGCTTCACCCAATGACATTTTCTGAGAGTTCTCCTGAAATCTCTCATTATGCCTAGGTACCACTCATTTGCACATCTTTGTTTACTTTACATGAATAAATGGTTCCCACAATGTCTGAAAGGTTTCACTTCTGGCATTAATCTTCAAAAAAATTCTTATGCAGCAATTTCCGCCATGTCAATTTATAGCTCTTTAAAGTAAGATTCCTTTTCTGGGAATCATTTCCTTGGACAACTTGTAATTACAAGAGCAACCCTTTTTTGACAGAATTTATAAATGCAAGAATAAAGAAAGACAACACCATTCTGACTCATCTGAAAATTGCTATTGTGCTTTTTTCCTATTTTTAAAGTATTTATAGCATTTGGACGGTGCATGACAAATTACTACCTTGAATTTATGCACCACCAGGAAACACTGTTATCCAGCAGGCAATACTGAAACACAGAACTCTAGAAGTTATTTATATGATTTACACTTATTGTACATTCTTTTTTTTCCCCTCCTGTTCTTCTAGTTTAATATATTTATCTATTTTGTCCTTCATCAAAGCACACAATGCCATCTTCTGAGTCCTTTGAGAAAATGAAGTGCACAAAAAAGGTTGGCCAGATAATATTACATAGAAGATTATGCAAGAACATGATGCTAGAATCACTTCTAATATTAAAAACACTATAACGGATGACCTGGGGCAGGGTCAGGTATGAAGAAAAGAAAATTTCTTAAATTCTGTAAAATCTTAAGTTTTGACTGCTTTACAAGTTTCAACCGTTTTGCAAAGATGCAGCTATAACTGAATAAAACCTGTTAACATAAATCCAAAGATAAACAACCCATGACGATTCCTATTTCTTTCAAAATGCAGAATTACTTTCAATATTAATTTTACCAGTATTCCAGGTTGAAGTATAATAAACGTCTGGTACAAAATAAGCAACTTATGTGTTCTTTCCCAAACATCCAAAAAATATTTTAGCGTTGGGTTAATCAACCTCTAATTACCGGTGTAGGAAGGACTAGAATACTCTGAAGCATCTCAGCAAGAACCGAGTCAGACCCAAGAAAAGTGTCAGCTTTGAAATCCTGTGGTAACATAATATAGTTGTTTCTGTTAGAAACCCTAAATTACCTTTTCTTTTATGGGCTCCCAATCCCACTAGCTGAGTTCTTAATTTTTGTCACTTGCCATAGAAAGACTTTGATCATGTGCTAAATAGCTTTACAGTAAGTGGGTAGGACTGCAAGTACCAAAATACAGAATAAGAAATTTATCCTCAAGAGTCTCTCTCATTTTGATGGGTTGCCTTTGATCCCACAAAGACCGGATTACAACTGTAAAGTCCATCCTAGCAGTGGGTGGATCACCTCAGGAACTGACCAGAGAACAAAGCACATTCCAAAGACAGAAATTGCAGGACCTGGCTTAAAACTCTCAGCTGCAGTTCAGGGACTTCACCAAAAACAGAAACCTGACACTTGTGCCAAGCCAGCTGATAACCACAGAATTTGGGAGAGCATTCAGCTCACTTCTTTTTTTATCTGTTTATCCAGCCTCCAGCTTTCCCCTTCAAGATCACCAGGTTTGTTCTTCAGCAGCCACTGTCAGAGAGTTACTCTTTGAATAGCATTCTGTTTTGCCTATACCTTGTGCAAATGACAGGAACTGTTTAACATTTATGGGAATGTAACAGAGAAAAGAATCTGGCCCTCCATTCCTCAGGGCAGCTTAAATACTGAGGATGCTTTTACAGTGTTGAAATACTTCAAAACTGAGGAATCGGAAGACGAAAAAGTGAGAAAAGCATTCAAAATGTCTACAATAAAGGAAAGGGAAGGAAATAAAAGAAGTTAAAGATTTTTTTTTCCTTTGGTGAAAGCCAGCAGGGAATTCTTGAAATTCTTCAAGCTACATTGAGCTACATCTTCTAGATCTAAATGTGAAACTGCACAGGATTTAAGTACATGCTTCCAAAGGCATTTCAACCATTGGCAACTTCTGCTCCCACAGGAAGGCTACCTCTTTTCTTCTCATTCCTCTACATCTTCTATAGCGTCTTCATTAAAGCTGTTTCTGACTCGTAAATTTGGTTTCTGAGTAGAGTTTTGTGAAAATCATAAAGCCATAGATTTATTGAGGAGGGAAGCATAAAATGATGTAATTTTCATGTTGTGAGCACTCTTCCACATTATCTAAGAGAACCGTCCTGTGTGAGAATTCCCACTGAAGCCCTGGGGGAGAATGGATTCAACTGAATTATTCCCAGATGGCTAAGCTACAGTTTTATACTTACAGATATTGAAAAGAGGGAAACCTTGCAGATGATGCCAAGAAGCGGATAAGATGTTAGAGAGAAGAAGAGGGGGACTTCTCTCTCCTGTGTCCCATCACAGAAACGGGCCCCTGGCTTGAAAGCCATTTGGGGAAGGGACCTGTTTGTATTGCAGCACTCTTACCAGGAGGAACATCCATAGGAAAAAACAGTTAATTAAACCACCAACAATCCATTTAAAACAACAACAAAGCCTGTTGGGAAAGTTCCTGGGGAGGAGATACTACTGTTGTATTTGGGGCATTTCCTCCAAAATTTCCACACAAACCCATTCAGATTTTAGGCTCTAATACCTAACAAGGACTGATTCAGCCCTTGAGCCACAGATGACACTTTGCAGACTTTCAGCAGCCAGGAACTTGGGATCCAGCTGTGGTAGTTTCATTTGCACAGAGGACTCAGACCCCAACCCCTGAGAGCAGGGTGCCACTTTCCCCAAGTCGATTCCTGTCCCCCAAAATAAATTATGAATCTCCCCCTTGGAATTAGCCTGCTCTGAATAAAAGCTACCAATAAGCTTAATGACCCTCCTAGGCTGCAAACGAGAGATTTAATTCCATTAAAAAGCCAGGAAGCTCCTCCTATGTAACTGTCTATGGTTAAAAAAAATCTCTGCCTGTGGCTGATCATGAGATATTCCCCTTTAAGAAGCATGTCAAAAGTTCTGCAAATCGTTTTTAGAGGTTTCTAAATGCATTATTTGTAAGTTCCTTTCCTCTCCCAGAATTCTTTATAGTTGGAATTGTAGCATTAATGGAGCTTGGCTTTACAGGCAGAGACAGAAATAGAAACAATAAAACTTTAAAACTTACTAAAATATTTTACGAATAAGCTGCTGTAAAATATCAGGCATCTATAGAGCACGCTGTGGTGTGAAATACTCTCAAGACCTTACGGCTGCTTCTTGGAGATGACCTACATAACTCACTCACAGCATCTTCACTCAGAAATAGTGCACCTTTCCAAATACATGCTGCAAAACTTTTTCAAACCACATTCCAAAAATGTTATAATTTTTATATATATCCCATATACATATCTTTCTTAGTTTCACATCTCTAAAATGGAGCGAGATGATTCAGTAATGCAACATTTAATAGAAAAATGTACTTTCAGTCGTCTTACTACAGGTCCCCAATTTGATTCAATTCCCAAAACAATTTTTGGCAGGAAGAGATATTGGGGAGGGGCAGAAACAGAGGCAGGGAAACAGAAGAGGAAAAAGAGGTAGACTTGTGAAACTGGAAGCTTAAATAAAACGTGCCTGCCTTTGAATTTTCATGCATTATTTATTAAATGTGATCATCTCTATTACATTTCAAAATACCTTGATGAAAATTCAAACAAAATATTTTTAAATATTTGAATCCCTGGGCAAATTTTGAAACAACTCTATTGATCCAAAATTCACATCACGAAATGGCAGTTCTAGATAGTCTAATGGATTAAACAGAGCTCTGTGAGTTATGGTGCCTTTAAGACTACTGAAGCCCATGCCAATACTCACGATCCTGGACACCACCATCTCAGTACATTCTCTTTTGTATTTGCATTCATGTTTTATGCAACTTTTTCAAACGATAGTATTTTCTTTCTCTGTGCAAATCAAGGTAAATTCTTTCTTCACACACAACTGTGTGAAGCACTATTAATTCAACAGTGTTCAATACACCTTTCTGATTTGTACTACTGAAGAAACATGAAGAACCTCCAACATTATTTAGGGACAATAAGCATTACCCAGTTCATTAGTAAGTGAAGGGAATGGTAATGTTACTAAGGTCAGAGAACACACACGAGGATAAATACAGCTGAATTAACAGATGAGGTATTTTGCATTCGAGGATCAAATAAGAACTGGCTGCAAATGCTTCAGGTCTACAAATGTTAAGTTGCAATAATTTTTGGTATTGTAAGACTATTGGAATAACAACTGAATTTGATTTATTTCAAGATGCTGAAAAAGTAGGTTCTGATGAGAGCCACAAAAATTACTCAAGGACTAGAGAAAATGACTCACGGTGTGACAGTAGAAAAGGTCATCATCTTTAGTAGGTAAAAAAAGAGATTGAAATAGATTTGGTTACAGTGGGCAATCATATCAGAAATTCAGGTGCTCCTTAATCTAGAGCAGAACAAGGTATTATACGAACCAATAGCTAGAAAATGAAGTTTGACAAATTCATATATGAAAATAATCCAAATTCTCTCTTACAAACTGACCAAGCTCTGTTCCAATCAGGCTTCTTTGTGTCACTGGTTCTATTGGAAAATATTAAACAATCCAGAAAAATCTATCTGCCTCTACCAATGACCTCACTCCAGCTCTGTTCTTCCCTTTTTAAAGGTCACCCTTTGCTGCCTCTCTAGTAGTGCTCTCCCCACCGCACTATTCATCTAACTGACAATATACTCCGCAATAAATGTATAATGTTGTAATTCTACAATTAACTCTTACTTGGCACAGTGTCAAATGCTTTTCTGGAACTCAAATACATGAATTCCATTGAATTTATCTATTGAGTTATCTTCTCAAAGATTGCAGGGTTTGGGCACGTGACCTATCCTGAAACCCATGCACAATACTATTGCATCTGTGTGTCACGATTTTTCTCCAAAGCTGATTCTAATCGATGGAGGTAACCATTCGAAGGTTGCGTGAGTCACTTCATTTTCCCCTTCTTTGCTAGGGGGGCTCCATCGTGATTTTCTAGTGGCATGCTCTCACCCCTTCCTTGATGACATTATTTAAATGCCACGCCATGCCATACTATGCTGTTGGACATGTTAACTCCACACACACACACACACACTCCTTCACAATCTTAGGACAAGGACTATTCTTTCCCCTCTATTTGAGCACATTAAGGTGCTCACTTAACACTTTGAGATATGTTTTCATCTTATGTGTGGTCTCTTCTCCTTCCCTGCCCTTACTATTAGCTCTGTCCTGTCATTCATCCCATGGTCAACATCATCACTAGCTTTACTGCAAATTAAGGTTAAAAATGCTTTCACTTGAGCCAGGAGAGATTATTTTTAACCTCCACCTCATTTTTCAGGGGTCCTACTTCTTTTTTTCCTTTTTATGAGCAAAGAACCTTTGGCAGTTTGTTGTAATTTTCTGAAGTCTATTCACTGACCTTTTGCAATCCTTACGCTTTGTCCCCTTTAAAACATAAATACTTCTCACTGGATAGTCCATGCCCTGTTTTCTTCGCCCTGAATAATCTTTGCTATCCAGACAGTTCCAGCTAACGTTTACATCTTTGGCTTGATACAACTGTAAACTTCCACAGCATTCAGACTGCTAGGTCCCAATGTCTTCACCTCTATATTTATGGAAGTTTACTCTTCGAAGTCAGTAATCCTAGAATTTAGCTTACATGACACAGTAGGGAATATGATCAAAGCTATTTTGGGTAGCGTAGCTATGTCAGTGTGATGTTCCACTTGAGCTAATACACTTTGAATCTGTTAGCCAGAGCAAAGCATGTGGCAGTACAGCTTCAGATATTCAAATTAGCCCATTCAGAACTAATTTGGTTCTCTTTGCCAGCTAGATACTGCTGTGTAGACATAATTCTTAGTTACAGATATATTTCTTCCTTTTATCTGAACAGGTTTTGGTGTTTTGTTTTTAATTTAAACAAAACTAACTTTTCATTACTGATACAAGCTTGTTTTCTACAGTCAAGTCTTCCATAGCGTGTTAATTACTTATCAAAATAAAAATTAATATAGATCACCTTTTGTCATTAACTGTGTGAAGAAATGTGTTAGCTCTATATGGTCCTAGCATGATTAGCAGTATCTGTTCACCAGCCATGCATGTATTATTACAGAGAAACACCCCAGCAATACAATTACAGAAAATCCTGTGTGTACCTATATACCTGTGTCTAAGCCAACCTTAGAGACTACAGCAGGCTCTGTAACCAACCAAAACCAAAAGGAGCTCTTTGGCTACCTTCTCCCAAAGTGACAAAACCAGCTTTATTTTTGCTGTCCCTTCCCATTTTACAGCCTACCACATTAGTAATGTACGGTGCTACCACATCACCTTTTGCCTTTAGTTTTGCTCTCCCTGGACAGCACACATTTTTTTGATACTCGTGTTCCAATTGTAATTATTATACTTGATTTCACATCCTGCAGGAGCAGTTGAAGTTTCACTATGCTGCAAAGTATCTTTTTGAGAAACATACAGGAACCTCAGTTGTGTCTGTCTAACCTTATTCAATACCATACCTGACCTTTCATCACCCACTGCATCATCTACCTGATCACAATTCTTGGTGGTAACACTTTTTCCTTATCATAACAGAGTTACAGAATAATTTAGGTCAGAAAGCACCTCCTGAAATCTATAATTCAACCTCCTGCTCAAAGCAGTGTGAGCTTCAAAGTTGTATCAACTTGATCAGGGCCTCATTCAGTTTTGCAGACCTCCAAACCTCTTGTCCATTCTCCTTGCCTCTGTGACTCCTTTCTCCCTTATCCCCTCCCCACTCACCTGATTTTTCTCTTCCATTTAATAGAACCAGGCTTGAGAAATTATGTGTGTCCTCCCTGACCTTCTCCACACTCCTATCCTTTTCTCCTTCTTGACAGACCAGCAGAACTCTGCTGAAGGTCATCTAGGCTGCAAGGTCTTGAAGCCTCAACTTCTCATCACCATCCTTGATGGACTCCAGCAGACAGTTTCTTTTGTTGTGAGACCACAGGTGAACAAAGGAAGCTTTTTTGTTCCTCAGATATTATTTCTCAGTGTCAGGTCTTTAAGACACCATTCTGTCACTGGCAGGCAGGACAACACTGTCTTCTGGACCAGGCACTCAGTTCTTCGTAACAAGGAGTCCTCACTAACAGAGATCTGCTCCATGTCTGTACGCATCTTCGCTCTTCCTTTCAACTGCAGTTTATCCCACCTTCTCTTCTCTGTCATAGACTTTCATATATCACCCTCTTTGTTCATTGCTGAGACTCACAACATCTCTGCTCAGGAGATACACGCAATAGACAAATGTACACACATTTCAGAAGCATGTAATCAGCAGTCACTGGAAGGATTTTGCTCAGATTATTTATAATGAATTTTTCTCTTAGGAAGAATACCCCCAAATCTGCCTTTTTTATTATTTATTATTTTATTATTTATTTGAGGCAGGTTTTTGGTAAATTAAGCAGCTCAGCGGGTGATGGTTTCGATGGTGCCACAAAGCTTCACTGATTCTGCCATGGGATACAATACCAGGCACTTCTGTTTATATACGTGAGCATTATCATTGCTACAAAACAAAAGAGCTGTAACAAAGGACCAGCAGCTCTACACTCCCCAAAAGACCACCTAGCAGTCTTGACTATCACAAGATCTTCCTAAGCAGTTAACGTCTCAAGCAGGCAGATGAACTGGATGTGCCTTTAATCAGTCTCATGTTTTAAAATTCAATTACCAAGACGTCCTCCTTCGTCATTTCATCTTTACACTACTTCCAGTAATCAAATTTCCTTGTTGCTTTTTGTTTCTATGGTATAAACATCACTGCTTAACTCAATTTTAAGTCACAAAATACCTCATTAAACCCCATCCAGAAACTGTTGGTAAGAGGAGGCTTGTGTTACTAAACCCTCATTTATATCTGATTATAATGATGGAACATACCACATTTTTTTAATAGGAAACATTCACATCTTGGTTTCACACCTTAACTGATTAGGGATCAGAATCCTCAATTTTCAGCTATTAAAACTAAGTTACAAGAAACACGTGAGGGATGAAAATGATGGACACCGGATCATTTTAGCTAGATATGGAAAAAATCTGGAGGACAAGTGGGCGAGTTCAAACGTATCATTGATCAAGCACAGTGTAGGATATCCAGCAACAAAGTTGCATGTGTTTTTCTGCAATTCTGCTGCCAGAGAACAGAGTAGGCTGCTGAAACTTATCAGTCTCTACCTAGTGAACGTGTGATCACTCAATGGCACAAGATGCTCCATTAGTGTGACAGAAGCCAAAATTCAAAGTGAAAAGCTGTATGACTGCGGAGTTCAGCTTAAAATTGAAAAAATACATACACCTTTAAAAAAAACCCACAAAAACCCCCAAAACCCAAACAAACCCCCAACCACTCAACAACCCACTCAGCAAACCCCAAACCCTTCCTGACTACCTTAATGTTAACAGTTATTAGGATCATTTTGAAGACTAATTCTACCCAGCACTTGACCTCAGGTGAAGTGCTTACAAGACAAAGACAAGGAGAGAAATCCCCGTCTGAAGGCATGATTATTCTGTGCATTCAGTAAAAGCAGTAGCAAATCAGGCAGCAGACTGTAGTTTACATAAAAGTAGAACGAGGAAACAGTAAGTGACCTTTCCCTTACAGACCTTCTCAGACTTCTCTAAAAGTCACTCCAAAATAAGCATATAAAGCAAGGCTTGCATCAATCACTGTACAGTATAGAGGAACCTCCCCTCCAAATTCCAACCCCCCCCCACCCCATGCTGGTTCTACTCTCTTTTCCAGGCTCTTGATTTCCCTTCTTTTAATGCTCCTTCCTGCTGGTTTACAGCCCCGCACGCCGGGGAGCCAGCTCTCTGCTGCCAGTGACTCTTGTTACAGTACCGGGGAGGCACACATGTTGTCCATTTCTTCCAGGTGCGTTTTTTATTCAAGTCCCACTGAAATCAGTGGAAGAAGTCTTGGGGTGTTGGATCAGAACCCAGTATTTTCAAACCTTTTGAAATTAAATGAACCCTACAGTTTGTTAAAAGGGAGATGCTGGAAATGAGTCTACACCCAGCTAGACGGGGCTTGAGACAGGAATTTCTGAGGTCAACACAAGCAGGCTTGACTTGCTACTCATTTCTTTTGGTTATGGCACCAGTAACACCACTTTAGAAACTCGTTTGAATTTCCCATTTGAAAGTTTTCAACGAAATGCTGTAGGCATATATAAGTAACAGCAACGTATTCCTCCAGGTTGGGCTAGTGAGTCGGCATCCATTCTCAAATGTCACCTTTATGTAACAGCTACTGTTGGCCGACCAGCTCTCACAATCAACAGCTCAACTTCCATTTTCTGAGAGCTTTTCATAGGCAATTAACATGCAGTTTTAGGGAAGGTGACCAGGATTGTGTTAAACACTCTAAGCTTTAAAAAAAGTGTTAAATATAAGATTATCTTCAAGTGGATAAGGCTGACAGTTTTAAATGTAGTTTGCAGTGTGGCAATCCTTTGTTTTGAATGTAATACTCAAGAAATTTGAGTTTTCTAATTGTAATGAGATTTTCAACTGATGTTTTCAATACCATGGTGGATCACTTCAGTCCTTTACCATGATATCTGCATTTTCAGGCATGTGGTTTGGCATCTAATGCTTCATCCGGCACAGGACTTGTTTGGGTCTGTCAAACATTTATACAGTAACAGGGCAGCAATTTTTATTTTTGTGACTATCATCAGCTAAAGGATTTGGTATTTTCTACATTGCTCAAGTAACTCATACGTGTCAAGAAACAGAACCATTTCACAGTTCCAGCCTACCCTGATGCCTCTCTCTATTCCTTACAGATGCTCTTCTATTACGTTTTACAC
Source organism: Fulmarus glacialis (assembly GCF_000690835.1). Classification (NCBI taxonomy): domain Eukaryota; kingdom Metazoa; phylum Chordata; class Aves; order Procellariiformes; family Procellariidae; genus Fulmarus; species Fulmarus glacialis. The sequence goes on from NW_009202368.1 coordinate 44,550, forward strand.
ATTTTAGAAGAAAAGCATCTGACATTTTATGAGGAATAGCCCTAGCAGCAACGTAAAGTGCAAGTCTAAACCAGAAAGTTTTAGATCCTCAATTTTCCTTTCTGTAAGGCTCCTTTTCTTCTGCTTAGGCATGCACATTTTTTCCAACGTTTTAAAAATGTTGTATGTATTTATGGTGGAATTTTCAAAGCCACCAAGAGGATTTGGATGCCAGACTGCAGCTCTTTTTAATGAGATCTGAACATCCAAATCCATACACAGATTGAATATACATTAGGCTTTGTATACGTGCTAGTGAACAGCTAGCAGCTATGCAACACCCAAAAGTATACTCAATTTGATTCTGCAACACCTTAGTTATTCCAACCAGATCATCTAAAGTGAACTAGGCCACATATTGCCATAGCGAGTTGGTTCTGTTGTGCCAGATACTAAAAACAAGAAGCTGCAAATCCATTTCACTTGCAAAGTAAGCCAAATTCTAAATATAAACCTCCCACCACAGTATATTCAATTACAAAGTTGCAACTGCCTCCTATTCCAATTAGCATTTTTACAGGATTTTAGGGACCACCACCCTCCATGCTCAGCTAACTAGTGCCAGGTTCTTCTCTGCAAGGATTCCCCTGTGCCCTTCACTCCCAGGGGCTGGTTTTCAAAGAGCGATGTAGTCAGCACACATTGGGAGGAGGTCTAATCCCACGGGCCCTGCACACCTACGATGGTCAACTGGATTGCCAATCGGCCTTTGACTCCATGAGCTGTAGAAGTATAAAGCTATACAGGCACAACTGTCAGTCTGGTGCTAGCTGATGTTCTAGTAACATTTTTTGTCAGGGTAGCATTTTTTGGCTTATAGGTCTCCCAAAGAGAAGAGTTAAACATAGTTCTTCAGGAAGCTACATGACAGTTAAAGAAAACAAGTGACATACAGCACTGAGAACTGATGGCAACCAAATATAAATGATAGTAGGAATCGGCAGTGCAATAGGCTTAGCAACAAGGGTTCATTTTTAATTGGAACTATTTTTATCTAAAACTGCTTTAGGAACAATTCCTGCCTTCAGCTGAAGATAAAATACAAACTAAATATGGACTTGTGTAGGTAACTAGTGTTTTCAGTATCATTTTAGAAAATAGGTATATATATTTTTATAATCTGTAAATGATAGATTCCCTAAAAATATGAAGGTTTTTTCTCTTTGCACAGGAATCTGCTTGAATGTCAATTTAATGATTACTACTGGTAGATGGAATTTTGATATCCATTTGGTAGTGATTTACACCAGTGTTTTCAAGGCTGCCAACAAGCAAATCCAGAAGGCAGGCAGCCAAAATTCCAGAAGAGACAACTGTCTTTTATTTTATAGCTTATGCATTTTGAGCTTAATATGATTTTCCACTAACAAGTTCTGTACCTTCTCCAAAGTGCTAAAACTGGTGTGCGGAATTGCAAAGTAACACAGCCTCTTCAAGGCAAGCTAATATTAAACTCATGGTAAATTACAGAAGTTATACTGTTTACTTAAGGAAAAAAACAGTAAGGTTAAAAGAACTACACATGATTTATTGCAGACACTTGTTTCAATGGTCACATTTTTAAGCTTGACTATATATGAAACAACAATATACCAGCTAAGTGTTGTTTCCTGTTTGATACAGAATGAGCAAATACGCAAGAGACAAGGAAAAAATTGCTGTAACACTTAAGAGGAGCACAAAGTATGCATTGGTTATCATCTCATGCACTTGACAAATAGGATGCAAGTCATATCTAATCTTCTCACAAAGGCATCAAAACCAAGCTGCATTTGAAGGAGCAAAAAGGGCACAAACAGAAACAGGGTTTTCTCTCTTTTCAAGCAGAACTATAGGAAGTGGGCACGCATCAGCATGCTGAGATCCAAATCTTGTGCTAAGTATGACGACTGAATGCTTTCTAATGATTTCTAATGCTACTAGTATTCCATTTGCAACAGCAATGTTAGTGAAGAAAAAGCTAGTCATCCATTAGCCTAGACTCTATACATGAAATGCGGCCCTAGCTACCACTTCATATCCATCAATGTGAAAGATAAACACAGTTTTGCCGTGTAAAGCACTTATTCTTCCACCAATCACCCATTGGAAAGATGACCCCTATCAGGACAGCATGTGCTCATTGCTTCTCAGAGCAGTAGCTGCCACTTGACCATGACCACCTGAAACTGAAATCAGATTAGCTAAGTTGTTGACTATATAGAAAAGGTAGTTCTGTGTGCCGTATGGGCCTCCTGAAACTGTAACTGCACAGTACGGAACACCACAAAGAACACCTCTCATTCTATTAGAAATTACTTTACAAGACATATAAGTCAAAACCGAACAGGCTGTACATAGCATAACGTTAACAGGTGGAGAATAATACTCATTCTGAAATAACGGCCTTAAACTGATACTCCATGTTCAGATATGAATGACTCTTCCTCTTTGCTTTCCTCCTCCTGGCACAGGTTTTTGTCTGACTACAAAACTTATCATCCTGTCTCCTTTCTTAGTAATATTTGTCTATCCCGATGAATTCCTAAGCTACATCTCGTTTCATATTCCACGGCAGTACAAAAAACAAATGACAGCTTTAAAAGAAGCACTCTTGCATAGCAGCATGGATCCTCTTGCATGATAGTACAGTGCAGGTGTAGCCTTAGAAACAGGATCTTATTCAAAGGCAGGTTATGAGCCCACAGGCTGCAAATCTTGACATGCATGACTGAGGAAACAACAAAAGCCACTGCACACATGATGCTGATCCCACAAGATCACTCAGTTTAACCGCACTGTATGCTATTCTTCCACCTGTTATGACCTGTACAATATATACCTCTGTACACATCCAACTTGTAACAGATTCCTGGGCACCAACTAAACCCTTCCCTATAGCCCAGTTTTAACACACATGATGCAAAAGACTTTTAAATATACACTGAAGAGAAACCAGAGTTACTCTAGATGTATTTTCTGTGTATTTTATTGATCTGATACAATATACAAGCATACACAGCAGTATAGGCATGTGTATGTGTCTGGATATGCATACGTACACAAAATGCCATATGTATGATACATACAACAAACAAGGCCAGATTATCTGGTCTTGCAGAGATATGCCCAGCACAGGACCGAAGACCAGGGTAGAGGCATACAAGCCCTTCAGAACTGTAACACTGTCCCACCCTTACAGCTGCCTGGGGACCAGGACAGCTTCTGTAATAGGACAGAAAGACAATAGGTATCTATTTTAGATCTAGTAATAGAGAAGATGGTTGCTTTTATCTTTCTACTCGTCATTCTGTTTTCCAAGGGTGATCCATTATTATTCAGATAATCATGACTCACTGGCTTTACACCAGGAGATAAATGAAAGGTGCACAGAAACTGCTAAATGGGATTCCACAGCACAAAGATAGCTAATAAAGCCCGCCGGGGAGCCATGGCAGACAATGAAACTGCACCAGGCCCAACAGGTTGTTGGGAACCAGGGGCTGATATGTGGGAAGTCTGGGCAAACACTCGAGAAAGAGCTCAACAGGAATCCTTGCTTTATTCCTTGCCCACCCCCAAACCTGCCGTACTTACACATCTCTCTAGTACCCTCTTCTAATACCACCACAGAAGCAGTCACAACCCACCAGCATGCTAATAAAGTTTTTCCACAGTAAAGAATTACTACCATTTATTTGTTATTGACATTTTATGAGAAAAACAGTAAAATCGGTCAAGTTGGTTATCAGGCACCTGGCTGTGTGATTTACATAGGAAACCACAGTTGTTGGGAGCTGAAAGAGGAGAAGCCTCATGGCCTCACAGTATATTCCTGGAAGAACAAAATGGATAGTTACAAAGTTTGTGGCTATTTTATATTTTAACTTTTTCAGCTCATGAAAACAGAAAAAATACTGGTGATATAGCTCTGACAGGCATATTTTGCTTGTTAAACAATAACAAAATACATTTTAAGCCATATTTTTTTACCATAAACTACTGTCAGTCAATAACCTAGACCTGAATTTCTTCCTCTGTTGCAAGTTCATGGCTTGGATCAATAAGACACGTTCCTATCATTCTCCCATCAGACATTACTGGAGAAGCAGTAGGTGTCTGCATGGTAAGTAAAGAGAGAGAAGGAGAAAAACTGGGGGTCATGGTTGGTGGAGGGTATCCAAGATTATGGATAAGGGGAGAACGAGGGTATTTTTTAAATGCTTTCCCTGATATTATATTTGGCATTCGTGGTGGCACTGTCCTTATGCCAGGCTGAGCTACTGATGTGATCAAGGGAGGAGGGAAAACAAGAGATTTCTTCTCCTTAGGGAAGCTATGAATGTGTATGTTTTCATCTTTCAGTTTTGCAATATCATCAAACACTGAGGCAAGAGGTTGAAATCTGGGTTCCCAGCTGAGCACATAATCCCAGTTATAACCACCTCCAAGATCCTCATCAGAGGTGCCAGGAGTTGCAAGCGAATCATACCCAGAGTCCTGTCTATCTGACATCAAGACATATTCTCTTCTGAGGTCTGTCATTATGTCTTTCTCTTTTATTCCAATTTTCTTAAGTGTTTGAGATAACATTTTGTTATGTGCATAGGCTGCGTGACAGGCTTCTTCTCCACCTCCTCCTTTAATGGCCTGCACGCTCTCCATGCTTTGTGTGGCAGCCATGACATCCGTTTCTCCAGACTGACAGGAAAGCTGATCAGACTCTCTTGGGATCCCTGAATCTGGCACCCGTGAGCCGCACTCATTCAGTGCTGAGCCAGCGCTCTTTCTACAAGGATGCTCATTGATCCTTTTGATTTCCTCGTCCTCTGCAGTTTCTCCTTCGGCAGAACCGTGGCCACTGGAGTCTGAATGCCTGCAGGGGACACCATCATCCTTCCCCTCTTTGATTCCTGCTAAGCTCAGCCATTCTGCAATGGCACCCATGGGAAGCATACTGCTCTCAGTACTTTGGATTTTCTGGCAGTCCTTATCTTCACTGGCTGAATTCACATCAGTAGCTGAGGAGGATATTGCTTCTTTTTTCACACAAGAGTTCATCAGATCTTTCTGCTTATGTCTCAGAATAAGTGCAATAAGACTGACCGCAAGCAGTAGGAACACTATCAAGGAGACTGAAACGCTAATGGTCAGGCTGTATGCTGACACTATGGGATAACTCTCAGGAGAATTGGAAACATTTACCAAAACAGTGCATACTGTGAACTTTGACTCAATTTTGGGGCTATGAGCTCTTACCAACAATTCCAGGGTGTCATCATTCCTTTTGCTGCCATTTTTCTTTCTGTGAACAGTCTGAGTCAAATAAATACTACCACTGGTTTGATTCACAGAAAAGAATGGAGAAGTTTTTAGCAGAGAATAATGAACAACTCCATCCAGTCCACCATCGCTGTCTGATGCTGTCACTCTGCCAAGCAACTGGCCTGCTTCATTCTTCTCAGGGAGATTAAAGAAATACTGATCTTGTGTAAACACTGGGTCAAATTCATCTTTCCCCTCAATATCTACCTGAACTGTAACAGTGGCCAGTGAGTCACCTTTGTCTTTTGCTTGGATTATGAGACAGTACCTATTCTGACTTTCGTAGTCAAACATTTGCTTTGTATGAATATCTCCTGTCAAAGGATCAATGAAGAACATGTCATGGTCTCTAGGAGCTTCACGATGAGCCAAACATGAAGACTGGATGGAGTAGGTAAGGTGGCCATAGGAGCCTTTATCAAAATCTAGTGCACTAACAGCGCACACAAAAGAAAAGGTAGGCAGATTTTCACTGACAATGCAGCTCAGGCTGGGAAACAAAAACAGTGGGGCATAATCATTGTCATCTAGGACGCTAATAAGAACAATAGAAAAAGCCACATTTTTTACATCAGCTCCTCCATCTGTGGCTTGAATGATTAAAGTGAATTTCGTGGTATCCTCATAATCCAGCGTTTTCACCAAATCCACTGATCCTGTTTTCCCATCCAAGTGAAAATGTCCCCTGTCATTTCCAGAGATCATAGCATAAGAGACCTCTGCGTTAGTGCCTGCATCACAGTCACTTGCTGAAACTTCAGTAATGTGACTACCTACAGGGATGCTTTCTTTGACATGAATATGGTACTCCAGGCTGCTGAATACTGGAGGATTATCATTAATATCCAGTACAGTTATTAGCACCATAGCAGTTGAATTCAAGGAGGGTGTTCCATGATCAGAGGCAAGGAGGACCAAACAGTGAGAAGAAGCCGTTTCCCTGTCGAGAATACTGCTCAAAACAAGATTGCCAACAAGCTTGTAAGATGTTTCTGACTCCACGATACTTGTTTCCACAGAGAATAAATTGTCAGAATTCCCATCAATAATAGAGTATTCAACATATGTGTTTTCATGTGTCCAATCATAGTCGATGGCTGAAAACGTAAGGACACTTTCTCCAACCGAGGCATCCTCACTCATGCTGAGATTGTACAGCACCTGCGTGAACTGAGGGGCATAGTTATTTACATCTTCTACGTGCACCTCTACAGAGGTAACTGCACTCAGAGCAGGACTGCCACTGTCCGTGGCTTCTATCAGGAGCTGGATAATGGGAATCTTTCCCAGCTGTGTCACTGGTCCTGTAGCAAACACTGAACCTGAAAATAAAACAGAATTAATAAAAACCCACACTCACTAAGACAAGTAAATGTGATTCCAAAAGCTGAATCTCATCAGTCATATTTGAAAATGACTCAAATGTAATGGCTGCACACCCCAAAGTAACTCTGAGAAATCAGAGCTAATACTGCACAGCCTACCCACAATGGCGCAGTATCAAATACACACACTGCATTTAGACTAGCAAAAATTTCTCTTCCTCGTAACAGGCTGAACATGCCAACTGCAGAAGATAAAAGGGAAAATAAAGGAGTCTGAAATACAGGCTCCTTATTAGAGGTGGCTATGCTGTGCAAGTTCATTACTGAAGGTCGTTAGTTCTCCTGTTTTGCTTGCAATCCAGTAACAGCATTATAGGCATGTTTGTTATTTAGATAGGTTTGCCGGTAAGTTATGTTTCATTCAAATTGCTTATCTAAACATGGGGGTTGGACTAGATGATCTTTTAAGGTCCCTTCCAACCCAAAACATTCTGACTCTATGTTCATAAGCCATCTACTTCACTCTTCACAGTGTATAGCTAAGCACCACAGAGACAACGCTGTGTGCTCATTTTCTGACACAGTTAAAAATAACCATTAGCCAAAGATTAAGACAGGTTGGTGAATACAGAGTAACAAATGGGTAAAAGAGAAAACAGCTTTAACTGGGTGAGACATTCATATTTTCAGTGTTTCTAGTTACCATCACCGAACAAACACTACATTCAAAAATTCACCTCATGTAAACAGTATTTTACCTCATGGGAACAGCAAATAAGTGATAAGAACTTGCTCACTGAACAATAGTTGCATATCATTTTTGCAGTATCTAGTAATCTCTGAAGCCGATATTACCAAAAATTGTATGTACCCATGCGTACAGAGAGACACACATAGTTTTCTACCTCCCAGACTGTTACATTAGGCCAGAAAATGTAAAATGGTAAATCTCTTGAAGAAAATGACATACTTTGGAGAGAATGTTCTCAATTTAGAAAACTTTTAAATTCCATTTAGGATTATAGGATAACATAAGCTCTCTAAAGAAGCAATCTCAAAAACATACTGCCCAAGCTGTAGAGAAGCTCCATTATGATCGGTTCAACTTATACTGAAAAATAGTAAGTATGAACTTAAATTAAATGAAACCTACTACATGAGCTGAAATGTTATGAAACAATGTAAAACATACAGCAACTTTTCTATTAAATCACGTCAGAGGAATAGCACCTATAAGATGTTGTGACTAGCTGCCTTGTGCATAGTTCAGGGACAAACTGAGAACTCTGGTCTTTGATGCTATCAGTTCTTCAGCAATAATGGCAGATTTAGCCAAAACATATGGTAGACTTTAGTCACCAAAGATTTCCAGAACTCAAGTGATCACTGGCAACAGGTGAGGAAGTGCAATCTGACTCTTCAATTTACACTGAAAAAGCTGAAATAATAAACCATGCTTACAGACTCACCATTCCTATGATCAATGGCAAATCCCTCAGAGGAAGAGAGGATTTTGTAGGAAATCATTCCATTATGCTCTGAATCCCTATCCACAGCAGAGACTGTCAGAACAGTGGCATCCACAGAAATGAGCTCTGACAAGCTCACCTGACATAAAAAGCAAAATTACAATTTTGGTAGAGCTTAATAAAAGATTTCAAACATAAAAAACACATTTTCCTTTATTTGATCTTATTAGAAAAAAACCAAACACAGTTCCCAGCTTTGGAAAAAGTTTCATCTACCCATTTGCTTCTGGGACAAAACTATAGAATTGAGATATTGAAAACAATGCATACAATACAGCCAAAATTTATAGTAAACTTTAAACAGTAGTAAAATCCATCTAGTTCTAGTTCGTTACGACAATGAGTTCAGTGAACCACTGAATCTCTTTTTTCAATAGTACAGTAATGGAAAGAATACCTACAACGGACTGCAACTAAAATTGGCTTTTCTCCCTGCTTTCAGAAACACCTTGATTTTCGTACACGGAATACAGTCTGCAGTCCCTGTCTGGAGTATATGACTAACCATTAAAAAACCAACACATGTACCCTGAAAATTCCAGCACCAGAGCTTAATCATCACTGGATTATTCCTAGAATTTAGTTTTTCAAAATGCTCCTGTTTTTCTTCATATAATCGAGGAAACCAAGAAAGTCCTTTCCCTTCTTAAGAACTTCCATTATTTGAAGTCCAAATACAGTATTTTTGTGATCAAAGTTTCCTTCCACCTTAAAAATCCAATTTCAAATGAACAGCATGATACAGCAGCTACCTTTGTCATAACTTAAAGTGTTAGTTAAAATCATTTTAACAGAGGAATTATATGTATATAATAGCCATATATATATATATATGAAACTACATATGAAAAGTATAAATACGAAAACACTTGAAAGGACAATAAAAGGGTAGAAATTACAGGATGATGAATAGGGAATTACACATACCATTGACCGAAAAGAAGCAGTGCATCTTACTACCCAAGCAACACATCAAAACATCAGGATTGTGGAGAGAGAAGCTCAGCTGTTTACGTTAGCGTAATCAATAGAGCTACACTGTTTTGCATCAGCTAATAACCCTGCCTGTAATGTCTGCTCTGATCTACAAAACAACTCCTAGCACTTCCACAAGCAAGTACTTGCCTAAACTATTCTCCAAAATCAGACACATATGAGGGTTGAGGAAAACTTAAGGCAAGGTCTAAAAATCACTTGAGCGTTAATAGTGCATTTTTTTTCCAGAATTTAAACTTTCGAGTTTAAGTGGGCAGTTTACACAAATCCTGACAACTCAGGCACCTGAAAGTTTCACAGGTGCCTACAGTCCGTCCCATAGTTATCTAAGTGACTAAACTGTTGTGCCTGCACATGCTCAGAGGTTGACATTTCTTTTAAGCCAAATGTTTAGACTTATTTCTTGACTAAATCTGTCTGAGATTTATAAATGAAGCATTATTAAATCCAAGTCTTCTGTGATGCCTCATATTTTTGGCTCTGAGCACATCCACCACACACAAAAAGCACCAAGTCAAGCAAACAGCTCAGTTCACAGGATCACAGAATGGCTGAGGCTGGCGGGCACCTCCAGAGGTCATCTTGTCCAACCCTTGCTCAGAGCAGGGTCACCTAGAGCAGGGTGCCCATGATTGTGTATAGTTGAGTTTTGAGTATCTCCAGGGACGGAGACTCCACAACCTCTCTGAGCAACTGTGCCAGTACTCAGTCACTGTTAGAGTTTTTAAAAAAAAAAGTTTTTCCTGATGTTTAAACAGAATTTTCTGTATTTCCATTTGTGCCCGCTGCCTCTTGCCCTGTCACTGGACACCACAGAGGAGTCTGGTTCTGTCTTCTTTACTCCCCCCACCAGTATTTACACACAGTGGTAAGATCCTCCCTGAGCTTTCTCTTCTCCACGCTGAACGGTCCATGCTCTAGGCTCTCTTGGGCCTCAGCATAAGCCCCATGGCCTACCTCCCCACAAAAAAGTCCTAAGGAAACAACTGCTCTGGCAGCCCCACCTTTCCTGTGGCAGCCTTATTGCAGCCTAACTTCAACTGGAGCTCCAGGCTTTGTCTCTCTCCCATCCCTAACCCTAACTCCAAGCCACTACATGTGCTGAGCCTTAGCACAAGCCCCACAGACTCAGGGCTGATGAAGTCAAGGCAAAACCCTTTCAGCAGCCTACCCTTGAGAGCCTTGTATGATATCTCCTCCAATTCCTTTAATCATCTTAGTGGCCCACAGTTGTCCATAGTTGCTAAAACAGCTTGTTGCAAAACATTTTTGGACAACTTGACTTCTACAACAGTCTAGCAGTTCAAATGCTTGTCCAAAAGCTGAGCTCTGTACCCTCCTCAGTCTAGTAGGGGATGCTGGGGAGATCAATACTCATATCCCTCACTCCCTAGATGAGTGCCATTGCTATAAGGCAGGGTTACACATTACAAACCATATGTGCATAACCTACCACAGGGGCATTTGCTACATCTCTGTGGAGTTGTGTAACTGAAAATGAAGAAATTCATGCCATAGTAACAGGCCCAGAATAAATGCACCAACTTGTTTACCATTCTGTCAGAAGGAGGAAGTTCTGAACACTGGACCCTGCTCCCCAAACTGGTTTGGATTATATCCAGTAACTCCTAGTGATGAATGCATGGTGTATGGAGTACAGCTAGCATTCACACCACTTTCCTTCTGAAGTCAGAAACCATGAACATGAAAACTGAATAATTCCCTCAGTCCTTTTAGCAGAATTCCTAGGAAGGGGCTGGGGTTTCCCCGAAGAGCTCTGCTCTGTTACTGCTCAGTAATAGTTTGCAGAGATCTTCCTTCTTGGTGCTCAAATGCATTTTTAAGACAAATATAAACAAGGACTCCTACTATTTATCATCATATACGGAAAGACATCACATGTTTGTTGTCCATTTGCCACGTTCCCACCTGATACAAATCCTGAGTAAACACTGGTGGGTTATCATTGATGTCCAAAACAAGGATGGTGAGTTCTGCTTCTGTTTGATGTATAGAATCTGAAACTATGATTCTCAGCTTATACACAGCAGTTTCTTCAAAATCTAATGGTTCCACCACTGTGACTACACCAGTGTGTTGATTGATGGCAAATTTCATTCCAGGACTATTATAAATAAAACCAAACTGAAGTGCTGGCCTGGAGTCCACGTCACTTGCTGGCACCTGAGTCACTATAAAACCAGGCAGGGCATCTGAAACAATAATTTTCAGAATAAGTCATAGCTAAAAGATGACGTTACAATTTCTGAAGATTTTGCCGATTTTGTAATATTGAATCTTTCTGTATTAGCTTTTGGTGTATTTTGACTTTGTGTTTTAGAATAAGAGCAATATCCAGAAATGCTATGGAAACAGTAGTGGATTTCTACAAATGCATCGGCTTTATCCCAATTTTAATTTGGGTTTTCTTTAGTCTTTCCCAGATTCCTGTTTCTTCACCAGCAACAAGAACCTCCATGGTTTTCCACATGCATTTAGATGACATGAATTTATTGAACAGTGTCAAACTTCCACAAGAATGTTTAACTGAGGCATCAGAGTCCCCTGGTCTTCGTAGAGCCAGTGACTGCAATTCTGAAGCTTTTCCAGAGGAGGAGAAGGCCACCAGGGAGACACAAGACATCCAGCCAGACCTACATGGCACAAAAATCTTAAAAGCTCAAGATGTATTCCTATGAGATTGAGGAACTGGATACAGACAGGTTTTGTCATGTGCCAAATTGACAGTAGCAGGGATTGCAAACTGAACCTATCAGTGATCATGTAACAAAGCCTGGAGCTAACAGAAACTAAATCATTCCCCATTTGCATGCCTGGGGCATTAAGCCTCAAACATGCGGTGTGATGTTCTAAAGCAAATGTTCTTAAACAGAATACAAAAACCTAAACAAGTAGCCAGTAGTTTACAGCTGCTGGGCATCCATGACTCCCGTACTTGTCATTACCAGTGGGAGCTAAATTTAGGAAAGGCTAAAAAAATATCACTAGAAACACAGCCTTGCTATCTTTTGTTAACAGGAGTACTGGAATTTCAGCACCTAAATCTTTATAAATATTTGGCTGTGTATCTTAATGCATCACATATATGATGCCTGTATTTGAAAATGCTGGGCTAAGATTCAAGGTCTGCAAATGTTGAGCTTATGTCACACAATATACCAGAGTATGCTGGGGTGAGAACTCAGGAGGTCCTGGGTCTTCCTTTTCATGATCATCAACTGGATCAAGCTGTAGAGCATTTTAAACCTTCATTCAAATTTACAGAAATTATTTCTCTCATCATAATGAAGTTAAAAATGTCTCATTTCTAGCAATACTGGTTTTAACACCAAGTATTTTTATTGGAGAAAAGCAGAAATTGAAGACATCTGAAGAATATGACATTGCAGTCCAAAATGAACAGATTACAGATGTATTTCTGTAGATTTTGTTTTCCTCTTTCTGAATTGCCTACGGTTTTGCTCCAAAGTATTCTTAAACACAATGTCTAAAGATTAAGAATAATGCCTCTGAGAACAAAAGCAGATCACAATTAATACTGATATTTCAGTATTAATATGATCCATTATCCTTCTTACTAGAGTTGCTTGGTTACACAAATCACCAAAAGCACTATTGTTGTTTGACAAATCCCAGTCTTAATAAAACTTAGCTGTACTATCACACTTACTTTCTGCGACCTCCACTTCATCTAGTGGTAGGACAACCGGAGCGTTGTCATTAACATCTAACACTTGTATCCTCACAATACTTGTAGCAGAAAGTCTGGGGTTTCCTTTATCAGCAGCTTGTAAAACCAACCTACAATTAAAGGAAGCAGTAATTGTCACTATTGGTCAGAAATCACAGAATTATCCACCAGTGTTACAAGCAGGGGGAAAATTACAAACGAAGAGATTAGCCCTTTCTGCTCCTCACTGCAACTCTTAAATTCCATCTTCCTTTCTGTAAGGTTGACTGCCTGGAGTTTTATTTTTTGTGTCTTGCAGAAAAAATGTCCAGGGGATTCTAGGTGGCAAAAATGTAACAAAATCATACAAAGAAAAGGAAGTATTCTTCTGTATTCATTTCATCCAATTTCACATCAAACATAGGAGGTTAAACAAGCTAGCAAGCCTCTTTCAAATAAGACACATTTCTCCAGTTGGTAATTCAGAGCAGGAATTAAAACTTAAGTACTGAATTGTCCTTTGGAGGAACCTGATTCTCCTCATTGTTTATAAAGGGACAACAGGAATGTGAAAATTGGGTAATATGAAAACATCCAAAGTAATATTCAGCCAAAATGTCTGCAGAGATATAGAATAGGCCCCCTATTACATTATAAATGTAAGTGATAAGGTGAAAAACCTGAATACATGCCCCATTTGACAGTGGCAAAGCTCCCACTGATTTTAGCAGGACCAGAATCTCACTGTCAGATTAAGAGAGTTTGCCTGTACGCTTCCATTTTACACCTGCATAAGGATGGGTAGTAGATTCTGTTAACAATCTTTTGATTTCCACAAACAATATAGCAAAGAAAATGGTAAGCAATGACCTGATAAACATGGATAAAAGGATGTTTACTCTCTGTGGGAACTAGCTTCTGAACAATAAAGAGCAAATATTTATTGTAAGCAAAGATTATTTGGAAGACTTCACCCCTCCCCAGTTTAAAAATTAGCCAGAAGGGAATTCCAATTTAAATCTAACTCAACAGGTGCTCTAAAAAAAAGAACAGCCAAAAAAAAGAAAACATCAAGCTATGCGAAAGGATATACAAGCCAGAGCCTGGCATCTCAATTAAATGTTTTGTATACTAACAACTGTTTGCATGTTCCATCATATTTTCTGGGTCTCCCTGCAGATCTTCTGAATGCTTTATTTATCCCCCTTTCTTCTAAGTCACAGTTTCTGTTTAAAGTGTCAAATAGATATTACTTCCTAAATGTTCATATGACAATATGGAATACCAAGGCTGTAACTCAAGCTGTGGATTGCAGCGCTTCCATTCCTGAACCACACCAGCTCTGGTCTGGGTGTCCTTGTGGCTTCTGACGCCAACAGAACACGTAACTTAAACTGCAGGCTAGTATTCAATCAGTGACCATGGATAATTCCATATAGAAAGTGTATTTTTTCTAGAATGAATATTGGTAAGGTATACATATGGAAATATTTTACTAAAAATAATCACTTTCTAAAGTTTCAGGAAAAAACTCTCATAAAAACATCTCAGCCAAGGCATTAAAATTAAGGTTCTGTCAACACTTTCATTATAACTCCTATTATAAGGGACTTGGAACTTCTGGGGATGAAAATGTTCAATTTAGATAAAATAAACAACTTCTAGCAAATTTGAAAGAACCAAGGGTAACATTTTGAAATTAAACAGGAAAACAGTTTTGAAAGCTTCTTTTGCTATTCACTTTTCACCTAATAAGGTACAGATTAATAATGTATTAATAAAGAGAAGGAATATGAAGCTTCAGATTCCTCAAAAACACTGTCAATTTAAAATGCTAAATTCCAACATAAATACTGAAATAAACCAGGCTCCCAGTTAAGGACAGATATGAGTATTATTATGCTTAGCTGTTCAATGCTTCATCAACAGTAAACATCCTTCCTTTGAAGGATTTATTCCAGGCATTCTTTTAAAGTGCAAGTTACAAATAAAATGTATTACGCTATTTAAATGACTAAAAATCAGAACTGGTGTTTTTTGATTCAGTGAAAAACAAACTCCAAATGAAGTGTCCTGTATATTAAGTTAAAACAAAGTATTTCCTTTAGGATACTATTATCAAATTACACTGATATTTAAAAAAAAAAAAAAAATCATATCCCATTGATCTTTTTGATGTGGTTTTCTACAAGTTATTCTGGTTCATAAGAATTCTGATTGAACGTTTAAAACTTTGAGGCCCCAGAAGATAGGAAAATTTGCAAATACTTTAACTGATGCCACAACCATACGAAAAAAAAAAAGCTAATTTCTGCTGACACGTACACAGAAATCTACTTTTTGTAGAGATTGCAGTACATAAAAAGGGTGTATTAATGAATCCGCATGCTCTAATTTTCTCTTCAAGGCATGATTTATTTGCTTTCTAATTCCAGTTACAGCATGACCTGTAAAGAAAAATGGTCATGTCCACTTGATCATATTTACTCACAGTCTCTTAGAAAACAGGAAAAAAACTAATACTTAGTACAAGATAGCTTATAGATGGAAACAGCTTACAAAAGCATCTTTATCAGATTATGGAGAAGAAAATTTTAACTATATTCTAGTTAAAGAACAGAACATATCCCTATTTCCTGGATTTGGTTTGAATGCTTTCTCTGTATCGTTATGTATTTATAAAAAATGGTTCCAGAGAGGGAATGGCTGTATAAAGTTCCTAATAAACTAAAATGCAGGAACTGTCATCATTCCTATAGTGAATCACCACGCTCACTTATACCAGTAAGTGTTGCCATTGATTAAACAAGACTATATTTCTTCCCCTAAATTTGAGAAGTACACAAGAATCCATGGTACAAACGGGCAGCTTTAGTGCTGTTCTCAATGCTGTCTGGCTTGCACCCAGGCTCTGTGGGTAATGGATATCAACAGAAAACTATAAAATATTTAACATGAGCAACCTCAAGTTAAAATGAACAAAAAGAATACATTTTTATAAGAACCTTGTATACAAACCTGAAAGATGAAGTGTTTTCATGATCTAGGACTGTATTAGTTGCTAAAATCCCTCGTGCTGAATCAATTAGAAATGTTGCATTTTCATTACCAGATAAAATTGAGTATTCAGTTTCTCCATTCAACCCACTGTCAAGGTCAGTTGCAAATACCTGTTTGGGAGCAAAACTGAGGCTTAATTCAAAATGGCAGAATGCTATTTCAGAAGGAAAAACCTTATACTACAGTCATCTATTTCTGGTTACTTTCCTTTCGACTGCACAGATTTAAGCAAATAATCACATGGGTCCCCAAGATGAGTGTCATGTGGGGTCACAAAATCTGCTTGTGAATTGCAACAGGACGCACATGAATTCTTTCCCTGAGGAATTTGAAATTCAGCTACATAAAGCACTAGGGCTGAATGTAATCATTTTACACTGCTTATATTGCTATAAGGTTGCTGTTAGAATGCTGTCTCGCATTCTAACATAAAAATGCACTTTCTCAGGGGTCCAAAACTGGCCCTTAAAGTATTACTGCTATACAAACAGACAAAGGATAAAATAATTAAATTATTAAGTTTTCAGAGCTTTCATGGAATAGTTCATTATTTACTTTTTAAAATACGAACCAGAAAATGTAAAAAGGGCAGAGGCAAGCTATAAAACCAACAGAATAAATAACATTCAACAGCAGTGAACAGGTTTCTCAAAGATTCCTCTGACTCTTTGAAGAGTTGTCTTTGTATTTTTCTGGTTGCTGAACAAGCATTATAATGAGTATGGGATCCAAACCATAGCAGAGGCAACCAGTCAGATTGAATAAAGGAAACATAGTAGAATGCATTCTCTGTCATAAAATTTTGACTACACATCTGGGTTGACTGCCTTTTGATTTTCCTCCATTCCTGGACATATGTTTCTCTAAATACAATGTCCATCAGTTTCTAATCACTTTGCCCTGGAGGCATTCGTAGCTTTCCGTTTATTTATTCTCTGGAGGAGGAATATCTTTAGTACTTAACATGATGCTCACTGTGACCTGACTTGCAATGCAAGAACATGTACTGAGGAAATTATGCGTTCTTCTAGTCCAACTGATGTCTTCTTTTGCTCTAACATGGCCAGCTGGAAACACTTTTGGAGAATGGATCCATTCAGAAGAAGTGTTTGCACATTCAAATTGAGACAAGCTGCTCTTTAGGCATCAGATTTTAAATTGAACACTTGGGTTTGACTCTACTAGTCTGATGATTGAAAGTATTCTTTTTATTGCTTTAGCCCTTTCAATAGATGCATTAATGCAAGACCCAGCCTATATTGTAACCAGAACTACAGCTTTGAATAGTATTTTTCAACTACTTGAAGAGAGAAACAGAAACTAAAAAAGAAAAAAAAAAGAATTTAAAGTCCAGCTGCACAACTATTAAGAAGATAAAGAATTCTCCTTCAACTTAACAAACCTGAATGAAAGATCTGAAATGTGGTCTAGAAAAAAGTCATTGAATATTTTAGATATTCAAGCAAAGTAGTAGCAACACCAAGAACCCCTCTCAGTTTTTAAGAGACAGTGGTCCAGAAGAGACCCAGCAGGATTGCAGTCATGAGCAGATCAACCAAACTTCTTTTTAACTACAGCACTGGGCTTGGGAAGATATATTTCCACTTACCTGTATGATGTCTGTTTTAGGACTTTGGCCTTCCCATACTGATGCTTTGTAATAGCTTTGCTCAAATTTAGGTACATTGTCATTCACATCTTGTATCAAAACCGTCACTCCACAGAGCGCTGAATTCAAACCATTTTCAGCCAAAACTGAAAGATGTATTTTATCCTTAACTTCATAATCAAGAAACTTTGGCTCTTTTACTGTGATTGCACCTGGTTTATTAAAATAAGAATAAAAAAATATCGAGATGTGACATATGTATTCAGGAAAAAACATGCACAAATGCAGTTATGAAGTCCCTAACATATATGGTCTCCTTCATTGAACACA
Organism: Fulmarus glacialis; assembly: GCF_000690835.1. Taxonomy (NCBI): domain Eukaryota; kingdom Metazoa; phylum Chordata; class Aves; order Procellariiformes; family Procellariidae; genus Fulmarus; species Fulmarus glacialis. Next base: position 62,433 of record NW_009202368.1, read on the forward strand.
TGACAGAATTCCAGCAAGCTCCCCACCGTGTCCTTCCTTCTTCTACCTAACATCACCCCCCACATGTTAGTTACTGTACAAATCTTGGACAGCTAAGTTTTCACTGATCAATCACCAAGTTGGCAATTTCCTAAAACAAAGCCGATTTACTTGTAGAGCGATAGAGAAGAAGAAAGCGGCTGCATGATGTGTGCTCCTTGACATGTGACAGTGAGTCAGCTGTGTCTGAAGAGACTTTTGGCCCTCATCTGAGAGTGGCTACATCTAGCCCTCCATCTATATCCAAATTGGGCAATAGCTGTACCAATTTCTGTATCTGACGGACATACAGGTAAAACACTGACTCCTCCTAATGCAGCGAGCCCACAGCAACTGTTATTCTATCAAAAATAATCAGTGAAAATTGTTGAGACTACAAGCACAACTAGACACCTCCACATTAAACCCAAAATGTCCTTGGAAATCCGTGGTTATTGTTTCAATATTTTAGGTAATATACTAATATATTCAAAATTCTTCATTACATCTAACCATCAAACATAGTTCATTTTTATGTTAATTTCATTAGAATTTAAACTCAGTTTTGCATGGATTTTTCAGTAATAATGCCATGAATATCTATATCTCAAACCTGTGATAGCATAAGAACCCATCTACTGTGGCTCTCCAAGCTAGTGCTCTTTAGTTTTTATTTTTTAAGACAAGCAGCAATGATTGGCTATTGTTTATGGAAGAATTGCGTCTTGAACGTAAAGATTTCAAAGCTGGCAGGTGGTCTCTCTTCAGCACAACACTTAAAAATTATCACATTCTGTATACAGAAAAAGCAAAATAGACAGTGCCAGAAGGAATATACTTCAAGATGACAGAGAGTAATGGAAAGACTCTAGTGTAGAGTAGAGCAAATAATCAAGTTTGAGGTACACCACCTAGAAGGAACAAGTGAAAGAACCAGAGTTGCTCATTCTAGAGAAGTGCACACGAAGAAGAAACAGGGCAACAGTCTTCAAATATGTAAAGAATAGCTTTTTTTGCCTTTGTCTTATGTCTATTGTTACTAGATTAAGAAGTAATAAATTTAAATTGTTTCAATACATATTCAGATAAATATGAATAAAAACTTTCCAACTGCGAAGACTTGCACAGGCTATTGAGAGGATTTGTAGAATCGCTATCACTGGAAGTTTTTAAGAACACAACAGACAAACTTCTGTCAGATTTAGGCACAGCTGATTCCCTTTCTGTGTTAGAAGACAGACTAGTTCATGTCTCTGGGTCACTTCCTACTATACTTTATACGATTCTACAATATAATAAAACCCCCTGGAATGGGAGAAAGTCTTCTCCAAAATAGGGTTAATTAACATCAGTGCTTGAAAAGACAAGTAGAGCAGACCTTTGGCTGTTTAGAATACCTAAGACAGAAAGGGCATCAATATAGCTTAAAATACTTCTGCTGTAGAAACAATGGGCAGAGAGTTACTGGTGTCAAAATTAATGCTGAGGTAAGAACTGCTTTTAAAAAGTCCTGAAAGGCTGCATGTCAATTAATGTTTTCTAAGAAACAGAAGAAAGGTTTCAGAAGAAAGGAAACAGAAGAAACCACAATGGCTCAAATATCTCAAAAGAAGACTTGTGACACTGCTATAGAAACTCCACTATTGTCTGTGAAGAGAGTGCTTTGAGACTCTTAAAAACATCATGTAACCATTTTTCAGACTGGCTTGATAAAAAAAAAGGAAAATCCCATTTGATTTTTTTTTTTTTTTTTTTGGAGGTGATATTGGAGAAGATTCACTTTATTGGGGATAAACTTGTCTGGCTCTAAGACATCCTTTAAGATCAATCTTTCTAGCTTTATTTCAGTGAAATAAGAAGGACTTGGAAATCAAGTATATGCACTTTAAGTGCCCCTCATCTAAACAAAACAAAATAATTTTAACTGTCCATCAGCATCAAAGGTGATAGCTTGACAGGAGTACACCACTTGATGCCTGGAGAATGATCACCGATTAAAGCCTCCAGGAACTCAGGGAGAAAGCCGTTTGTTAAGAGTACAACCTATTTATACTATTTCTGAGGAAAACTGCTTACACTGTCTATGCCATCCCAGACAGACTCCATGTATTCAGATGGCAAACTATTTTGTTGCAGATGTTTAGGAGCTGAGAGGCAACCAGAGTAGCTATGCTATCTTAAGCACCTTAGATGAGAGCACATAAATGCACACAGGGAACGCGCCGCTCTCCTGCCATCAGAAGCTCCTGACTGAAGAGCAGATGAAAGCAGAACGCAAAAACAATCACCAAAAAATAAACAAACTTGACTTTCAGACTTGTCAAGGTTTGCCTGAAACAAAGAGCATTAAACTCAACAAGGGTCTAATGCTTCCTACATTAGGAGTGTTTTGAAGGATTGTGTTTATTGAGTTTTTGGGCAGCTTTATGATGAGAAACAAGATGGAGTCTTGGCTTGGATCACAAAGCAGTAGTTTATCAACTCCCAACACCTGGTGATCATTAGTTAATCAGAACTGAGCATTTTAAACATATACACTGGTGTTCAATTTCTTTCCATGTCTCTCCACATCCCTGGTTTTGCTAATGATTTATTCACTGTAACAGGAGAGTAATACTCTAAGATATCTACCCCTTGTTCTTGTGGTAGTGCTGTATTTTAGAGACCACACTCTTTAAGCTACACACAGACACTTGGAAAAAAAAAAAAAAATTATAAAAATGTACCTGTAATGGGGTGTATGGAGAATATGCTTTCTTTGTCACTGAAGATGCTGTATTTTATGTTTTCTCCTGTAAATTTGCGCTCATAAGCTTCTACAGTTAGCAGTGATGTACCTGTGGAAACAGTAAGACATTTTCATCATGTCCACTTTAGAAGGTTTTATTCTAAATTTATATTACTGTGACTAATAGCAGGTGCACAGCCAAACACCTATGTACTAGGCTAGGTGCTTATTAATGAATTAAAATAGTAGACAATAAAAACAACAACTCCATGACTTTCACTGCATTACAGCTGTCTATCCCTCCTTGCCCAGTAAATTACTCATCTGATCACAACTTCATCATCTGCCTAAATAAAATGATGACTTTTAACTTTTCCTAACTGCAGACTCCTATGTACTACTGGAATTGCCTCTTACCTGAAGTTGTATGTATTCCTTTTATTCAGGTTATGCTGTCTTTGGTCATTTAAATCTCACCTTTTAAGGTGAATTCTTTTAAGGAAAAATAGTCCTTTTTTGTGCATCATAGGAATGCATGTTACCCCTGAATCACCATAAAGAGTTTATTTTTCCTTCATTTATCTGACTTCAGTTTGGATTTTTGAACAATATTTTAAATGAAATATTCTTAAAAATTTTAATTAGCCATCTTCTGACAGAGAGAATGAAAAGATGAAACTACATGCATAGCTATGTGTCAATTCAAGCAGAATCCAAATTCAATGAAAAAGAAATAATTTAATACAGAATACAAGAGACATGAAATAAAAATCCTGTTCGAAATAGGATTAGAGGAAAAATGTGGAACTGAATACATTATCCTGCTCAGAATCATCACATTGAACAAAAACGTAGCAAGTTTAAAAAGCATTATTAAGATTTCCAAATAATTATTCTTTTCAAGTGAGTTATGAAATTGTTTAGTATATATGGCAATTTATTTTAATGGATTTTAATTATTTAATTTAATAGTAATTGATTACATGCAACTGTGATGGAATGAGGTTACTGTGCAACCTGAACTCTTCCGAACAGCATTACAGACAACTAGCTATTTTATTACATTACAAAGGGCGTGCTGTTCACACTCAGTGTCCTGGATGTCGGAGGAAAGGAGCTTAGTATAAAAATGAGAGGAAACGTTGCTCTTAAAACTATCTGCTACTTTTTTTATTTTTAAAACCAGGAAATTTTGTTTTAAGTGGTTTGTCATTTGTTCCTAAAATCTAACTGTCAAAAGCAAAAATAGGCTGGTTTTGACAGATATTATTTTCTGTACTAGTCAAATATATTTATAAGATATTTACTAGAAAAGTTCTGGAAGTAAGATCCACCCGTCCAATAGGTAAAGACTGATACGAACACTGCACTGTTTTTTCTTAGGAACTAAAATAGGAGGTTGTCGGTTGAATTTTCATTGCCGGGCAACTTTGATTTACTACAGAAGCCTGCAATGCTTCTATTCATAGCATCCTCAGAGCAGAGTTAAAGATAAGAAAAAAACTCAAGGTCTGAAGAATGTCACTATTTACGTTCTAATGCTATCAGCAGTCTTTTTGTTTGTTTGCTTGTGTGTTTAAGAAGAAAAACTACTTGAAATAAAGGAAGCAGCAGCATTTCTACTTGAATCCCTGTTTTTCAGGGGTTAGGTTAATAAATTGTTGCTCTAGGCCCTCAAATCCTAATCCTTTAAGTTTCATATTTTTCATATTTTCATGAATTGTTTTCAAAATTGTTTACAACTTCTTTTTGGCAGAGAACAAATTTCTTCTGTTTCTGATACCTTTCACAGAAAATTACTCCTTCAAACAGTGAATTTTTACAGTTCATTGTCAAAAAAATATGACTGAACTCTGAGGTCTGTTGTGACACAAACAGGCCCTATACAGGTAAATAGCAAAAGACAGTACCCATCTGCTGGAGCTTGCAATTTCAAGTATAGTGATTCAAATACTGCTTCAAGCAGAGGTCATAACGTGTAACACTTAAACTGGAGAAAATTAAGAGAAGAGTAGCTTTCTGGCTGCAAAGCACACTGAAATGGTGCAATGAGGATGAGATCAGCACTGAAGCTAGTGCAAGGAAGGAGGGAGAACAGGATCATAGCAGAAAGCAGTCAGATTGGCTTGAAACGCTATGCAATCAACTTACGGATTAGTTAAGAATATTAAAGGAAGTGAACAGTGATTTAAAATGTTTATATTCAGGGTTGTTTTCAGTTCAATCAGACAACCTGATTGCATTTGGAAGTATCTCAAGTGCTTTAAATAGCCAACATATCAACCTTTACATTATGCCTACCGACTTGAAACTGAAGTATGGCAGCGTGGACAGTATTTGCCTACCTGGCCAAATAGACTCAAAAACTTTTGTTGTACTCTGTGCTTGGACATAACATATACACCAGAAATGAGCTACTGTATAATCTACATCATTGTTTTTCTTCTCTCTTCTGTACTCATTACAGTAGTCTCTTTTTCCCTCCTTTGACATCTAACTCCAGTTCATCCTTGAGACCTCTTAATTGCTAATGAAAGAAAAAGCTAACAGTATAAAGAGTAAGAAATGACTTACAGAATAAGAGGTGACATATTTTATATCTATTAGAAAAAAAAAGAGGAGTCATCAAGTTTTACTGGTGAATGTCTCCAGTGAAGTGCTATGCAAACAACCATTCAAGTGAAAGCTTGGTGAATAATAAAGGTTTCTTACCCTCTGGAGACCGCAGTGACTTGATTATTTATTGACTGGCTTCTAAGTGCCTGTTGTAATGCAGTTTATAATATTTTAAGACATTAAATATTTAATATTAACAAAAAGTAGAAGAATGGGGTTTCCTGAAGGTCATTAAACTTGGAGGTCAAACACTTAAAGAAAATCTGACCACAAGGACCAATTCCTGAGGCAGTCGCCCAATTGACAAGTTTAGACGAAATTAAAGCTAAGGACCCTTGGCTTTGGCTTTTGTCATGTATACTATTCAGATTTTTTTATTCTTTTTAAAATAAACTTAGAGTTTTCCCACTCTATTAGTTAAGGTAGAAATAAAATTAGGAGGAAAAGCCACATTTATTAATACCAGTTCTACAAATAATCAGTATGTAATGTAAATCTCCCCTGGACTGAATACACTGGTACCATTCATACTTGTAGGGGTCCCAGGATCACATATATCCTGTAAGCTAACTTCTATGAGAGTTTTAATTACAATCATGCTTTTTTCCCCACTGAAATGTAAAATATTTGATATTTACTTATGCTTACATAGGTAAGAAAATACTACAAACAGAGCCAAAACAGTACTGGTATTTGCTAAAGTCTCTCATGCTCTTAAAAGAATTTGATCTTCTTAGCAAAGAGACTTTTATTAAATACACAAACTAAAATTTTGAGATGAAACCCTCCTGTTTACCCTGAAGGTTCGCTAAATTCCCTTTAGTCAAAACAACTTAAATTGAATCTTATTTTTATTTCTCATAGATTGAATGGGAGAACAATCTGACTACGGCATTCTGTTACCTCAGTTCCTTGGGGCATTTCCATAATTTCAGGCTGGATTGTTTAGCCTGACCCATGAATGTATCTACACTTAGGAAAATTTAGGATCAGATTAGCTTATCTATTGCCATAAAGCTCTGAATTTTATTTTCTTTCTTTAAAGCAATACTTGTTTCCTAATAAAGCCTATCTTCCCTCTTACTATTTTTTCTTAACTAGAAAGAAATTTTAATGCAGGATTAATGCAGGTTAAGACCATCTCTCCTGAAAAGACTGAGACCCCAGGGCCTCGACCTTACTCCCTGGGAAGCCTGACAAACAGGTTCTCACAACAATTCCTGAAAATACAAGCCTGTTGCAGCAAGTGAGAGACAAAACCGAGAGCCCAGGGCTTGCCTCTGGAAACACCCTGGTCTCCCTGCTTTCCAGACACTTAGGATCGAGGGCCCCTGTACATCACCACAATTGACTCTCAATGGGTAGATCAGTGAAAAGACAGAAAACAAGAGATTAACACACATTGCTGGGACATCCCAACTCTATCTTCTGGAAGCAGCAATTCTCCCAAGGCAGACTCTCCTTTGCAAAGTGACACACAATTAATTACTGCATAGTGCTGAGGCTAGTAAAACAGGGTTTGGAGGCCTTGGGGTATCTATGACTCATATTTGCAGAAAAATTCAGTTTTAGGGTGTCCAAAACTACTTGTAAATCCTGGTCAAATTCATGGAATAAAAAGCATTTTTTAAATGTCAGGACAAATGTGTTTAGGGATTTTTTTTTTCCTTGGATTTGTAATAGAAGCAACAAATGAAGCACTGGTTTAAAAAAAGTTAAAGAACTTTAAAGAACTTCTTGTCCCATAGGTTCCGTACTCCGAGTGCTCAGTATGGAGTGAAAGGGAAATGCTCCTCTGCCTGAGGAGACCTGAATCTACACCTTTCACATTTCAGGAGAGTGTTTTAAGCACCAGGCTACTGCAGGCTCCACTCTACCACTTTTTCCAAAATGCCACGTTTTTTGACAGACAGTGAGAGTGCTAGCTTGGTGGTTTGATCATTCATCACAACTTTTTAAAAATAGCCTGAAACCAAAATATTTCATCTATGGTTTAAAAAAAAAGTCAATTAAAAAAAATTTTTTTCACCTTATTGCCTATTTTCAATCTGCTGATTGAAACATCAGTAATAGTTACAGCATTATCTTTATCTTAAAATACACTGCTGAAAATTTGGCTTGTAGTCCCAAACAGGCAGAGAGGAATGAACGGCTGAGTAACCACAGCAGTAAGTACTGCAACAACCATCTTCACCCTTCATTCTCTATTCTGTTTGTAATTATCCAAGAATATTGATTGGTTTTCCAAAATTATTAACACATTTCTTTTTTACCAATTCCTAAGCAAATATACAGGCTGTTACTTAAGACTTCACTAGTCTGACAATACCCTTAGGATATAAAGGAATATTGCTTTCATTTTACTAAGGAAAATTTGAACTATGAAGAGGATAAATTACTTGTTCAAGGTGTGCAGGTCAGATCTCTAAATATGTCTGGTCAATTGTATGGTGGGATTTGTGGGCAGAAAAACGTGAAAGGCACTCCTTTCTGCCCCTCATTAGGACAAACCCATCCCCTGAAGTAGGAAAAGGTATTTACCATGTCTAATTGGCAGGAGGCATAACTACTAATATTCTCTGAATGGTAAAAAGGAGAGCAGTAATTCTCATCATTATATGGAACAAAAATGAATAAATCTGTAAGCACCTTGTGACTGAAACTGGTTTGTCTACAGGTAGCATTCAATAGCACAGGTTCTACCTAGAGATACACTGTGGAAGCCCATCCGAGTGACAATGTACCAGAGCTTCCGAACTTCTCTCCCCTTCGCCCCACCCTACCCCCCATTCTCCTTTTTCTGGAAATTCCAAAACTTCAGTAAGGTTTTAGAGTACCTATGAAAGCTAGTACAGTTCATGAAGGGTTTTGCAAAAACAAGAAGTGTCATGTTGCAAGAGGTACACACCACTCATCTTATCTGAGCTTGTGTGCATTGACAAGTGAAATGACAAGTAAATGCTGTCCACCCATCATTAAAGTCATTTTGCTGAAAGAGTGAACCCACTGATGCTAAGGGCTTCCCAGGCTGAGGGATGGAAACACTACCTTTGACAAGGGAGCTTTCTGTTTAATGTAAGCATCATTGCTGTATAGGGGCAGCAAACTCAAGAGCCAGACAATGCCTCCAACTAACAGACCACGCTTCTTTTTCATGCTGATGCACTGGAAAAGGACAGATGGGTATTTGCTACATCCAAATTAACTTTTCCCTGCTGCTGCACAGGAAAAAGGTTTCCCTATACTATTCATTACAACTACCATTTGAAAGGAAGGGAGATTGGCAACCACAAGAACACAAACTGGGATTTGATGCCCACCTGCTGCACTGTTCTCAGGCATGCTTGCTTCATACAGGCTATGGGTGAATGAAATCTCCTCCTCTTGATCTTCTGTAAAGATAACGACCATACCTGTGGCTGTTCGAGGCGGGATACCTTGATCTGAAGCCATCACTAGCAGCTGGGTACTGAACTCATTGGAAGCCAAGGGCTCCTGAAGAATGATGTCACCTGTCTTTGCATCAATCTGAAATACAGTTTCTGCTATCATCAAACTAAAAACAACAGCTCCGTTTGATCCCAGATCCACGTCCTCTGCTCTTACAGTGGCTACTGTCTCATTCACACAGGTTTCAGCAGGCACAAAGGCCTTGATAGGATTCTGCAAAAAAACAGGATCATTGTCATTGACATCATCGACGTGCACCACAACACTGACAGTGGTGCTTCTTGGCAAATGGGTGCTACAGTCACTTGCCACAGCCCTAAATGTATACTGGGATTTGGTCTCCCGGTCCAGTGCCTTTGTAGTAACTATAGACCCCGTTACACTGTCGATAGCAAACACTCCGAAGGTGTCGTCAATGAGGGAGTACGTAACTTCGCCATTCAGGCCATCATCTTCATCAGAAGCAAAGAGGTCCAGGATGGCTGAGCCTTCCTCTAGATCTTCTCTCACGGAGATTTGATACTGGGTCTTTGCAAACAACGGGTTGTGGTCATTTTCATCCAAGACCGTTAGATAGAGCTGGGCAGTGGAGCTTCTCGAGGGACTGCCTAGGTCATGGCACTCAATTACAAGAGTGAAATTGCTGACATCTTCTCTGTCTAAGCTACGAGTGACCAGCAGTTTTCCTGAAGTGTTATTTAGTGTGAAGTATTCTCCAACATTTCCACCTTTCAAACACATTAAAAAAAAAAAATGATCACAAACAATTGCTTTTGAAAAAAGAATCCCTTGGGAATACCACTATGTTAATTACAATAACATGATCCAATTGCTCATACAGCTGGTGCGCTCATGTGCCTTTCACATATTTTATTCCTCTTATACGAATTAAAACCTGCTTTTCATTTAAATCAGTGGGTGGCAATGACAGTAAATTCAGAATGTCATATCAATTTACAGAGTGGCTATTTTGCCAGATGCATGTCTTTTTTCCCAAAGCAGCACACCTTATAAAATCTCCTGCAACTATGTTGCTGCATAAAGTGACCTCTTCCCAACCTTAGTTAGAAATTCCAGAAACCTATAAAGCATTGCTGACAATTGTAATTACTTGCTCCTTGTTCTCTTCTACAAACCTGTCTCTTGGAAGTGAAGAGTTGTGCAAGGTCTTGATTTGGGAGGTGTGGGGAGAGGGAGGTAAATATGAAGCCGTCGACAGAAAAGTCAGCGTTTTTAGTAACAGTGAATGGCATACATACTTTATAACATGTAAAGAGACCAAAGGTAATTAAATTAAAGATCATAAAAAGATCGTGAAATTAAAACCAAGAAAACATAAAGGAATTCATAACTGTTTCTTCAAAGAAAAATGTGTTGGCTGTTACCACAGTAGCTATCTGCCTACATTTGAGCTACTGCTGAGAGCCACAAACCAAAGTAAGCACAGCAAACTTGTATTTGTGCAAAGATATTACAGGAAGCTTTGAACAGCTGTGGAGCTTACACTGGCATAGTGGACACGGAGAGAGTTTGGCAATATGAAAACCAAGTATGACATTACTAATTGCTGGGTGAAAAGAAGCTCTCATGAAATAGAACTAAATAAATAAAATTAGATTAATTCTTGTACTTATTTGCAAGGGTATATTTACATTCAGAACTTCCACAACTATAACAAAAAGGACAAAAATAGGCCTTTGTAATTAATGCTTCCTTCCAGCATTTGGTAGTTTTTTGTTTTTCTTTTCTGTACTATTTCAAATCCAGAAAGCAGACTGAAAATATGCCTGGAAAGTGCTTATTAATGCTGACAAAGGGGTGAAAGATCTTTTTTTTTTCCACATGAAAGAAGCATGTGGACAAGATGGGAGCTAGGGAGGCCTGGTAAAATCAAGACTAGTCTAAAACTTAGATACTGCTGTTTATATACTTCCTGATTTATACTAACAAAAATGATGGAGTGTAACTTACCAATTATTTTGTATCTTAGAGCTCCATTGTTGCCAGCATCCATATCTACAGCCCAGGTAATGTAAACAACAGAAGGCTGTTGGTTCTCTGGAACACGGATCTCAGAGGCGGGAAGAAGAAACGTGGGAGAGTGATCGTTTTCGTCCAGCACTGTGCAGGTAACTGTCACTGTGCTCGACAGCGACGGGGTTCCACTATCTCGAACCAAAACTAAGATTAATAAAAAGAAAGCAAATTTTATACAATGGTTGTGGGTGCAACAATAGATGTTCCTTAACAATAGCAGAATAGGAGAGTTATTTGTGTTAGGCAAAAAGCACATGCTCTTCTGTACCTGAAAATCTTACCTCTTCCATATAATTCAGACAGCATGAAAAAAGGTAATGCTGATAGTAACATCACACCCATTGTCACTTCCCATTTTACAGGCACTCATAGATATTTCACACTGTTACCTTTAATACTGAAAACCTCCTGGGTTTCCCTGTCCAGTGATGCAGTTGTTACGAGTTCTCCACTGTCCGAGTTCATCTTGAATTTCTCATAACCAGTTCCTGGTAAGATTTCATACCGAAGCAATGAATTCAGTCCTTAAAAGCAGAATGGAAGTCTTAGTAAAACACAGACTTTCTCCTCACATTCAGGTCTACAGATTTGTCTCTTTCTTCTCCCCCTCCCCAGGAAATGGGTTATGGATGAAATTATTATTTTTAATGCAGTGAGTAACTGCTTCTTCCTTAGCACAAAAGATCCAAATTTTAAATTTTAAATCCTTGTCCAGATGCTGCTTTGTGCCTAAGTTTTCCAGCCACTCAAAGTGACCCTAGCAACATTTCTAGGCACTCAGGGCATGTCTCCAAACAACCTGACACATCAACATGGTGCAAGCAAGCATTAACTTAGACTGTGGAATCCATGCGTTTGTCTTCTGCTCTCCCCGAGATAGATAGTTTATTTCTCAACAGGCTGTGAGGCAGAGTACCAGGCTGCTCTGGCAACTTTGGTTCTCCACTTAACTTCACTCAGAGCCAATGCAAGTATCTCTATACAGTACGACACTGAATAGTATAAACATTCAGAGAAAACATACACTTCCTGGCATGCCCACCAGTTCTAAATATTCACAACACTGAGTAGGCAGGTGCCTAAGTCCCATCAGGGCTCACAAGGTAGCCATCTCCTAGTTGTCTTCAACAGAAAAGCCACTTTGGTGGACATTCCCACAGCACATCTCAGGCCTTTTAGACTGCTCCCACTTGTAGCCAGTCTCTGAAATGATACTGCTTGGTTTTATAAAGTCGTGCAGGATTTACAGAAGGGAAGGTTAAAGAGTTTCCTTCCCTGCAAGTTTTTCTGAATGCCAATTCCATTCAGTTCCTAATCAGACCTACCATTTGTATATAGTACAGGGATATTAGCCCTCCAGTCTTTCTCTAGGAAATAGGCTAAAACTGTACAGGCTTTTAAAAACCTTTCTTTCAAAGTTGCCCACCTGAGCTGAACAAGAAATGTGACTCCACATTCTTACCTATTATGGTTATAAAATAATTTCTTTCATATTTCATCTAGTTTCAACACCCTCCTGAGGAAAGTATAATGTCATCTCCATCACACTTATATTATTAATTTTAACAAGTTTAATCCTACATTATATTTGAAGGGCTTGTACTATTGTGCTCTTTTTTTTTTTTTTTTCCCCTTCAATTTTTTCTAAGTTCCATTCAATCATTCCGTGTTTTTCCAACCAACAATCAGTCTTTTAGTAGTGTAGGGACAGTTGGCGCATCTGGAAAACTACAGCACTCCTAGTCATATGAAAACTTCTATTCAGAGTCAAACACTGCCTGCCTGTTCTCATCTGCTGCAGTCGAGAACAGGACAGTCTGCACTGGAATTGATGGAGAAACAACAGTGTGAAAGAAGAAACAGAGCCTACAGTTTTTAACATCCATGACTTCCTTTGCTTGCCTTTGAATGGCTTTGCTAAAAAGTTGACAACACTACTGAAATTTGATTAAGAGGATTACTACTGTAAATGCATGTGCACCTAAACTAAGTCAATGGAGGGACATATTCATACAATACACAGCAGAAAAATGAGTTACAGAAATCCTTCCAGCTTTCCAGAAGAAAGGAAAAAAATCACAGCAGTAAGGACAATCAAGGAGAATATCTTGAAAGTTTAAGGTTACCAACACACACTATCTGATCTGCCCATATTAGATACCATTCAACTACATTTAAAAAGATATAGCTGTGCCTGCATTTATCTATCCTTAATCACCAATATGCTACAGATGGAAAAAAAGACACATGACACTGCAGGGCTGATATTAACTATTAGCCTTTGGTCTCCTGCAACTGAACTGCTTCAACCCAGTGCCTTCACTGGCAGATTTCACAATAGACATTATTTACAGACAGCACCGAAAAAACATACAGGTGCCATCCAAGTTGACTATTCACACACTGTTAAATTAAAACTTTTAACCCTTAAAGGACACAGATATGAGACACCTTAATTACATTTATTTACCAAGCATTTACTGCCTCCTTTCTCATATGCAGCTGCTAGCAGCGTACACCTAGCAGTAGGAGAAAGCTGCACACCCTGCCCAAGAGAGGAGCATGATGACTCTATGTATTCACATACCATGGCACAGCAGCTAACACGTTTGTACTTCATCCAACCTGTTGGTTAGTTATTCAGCAGTGCTAGTCACATTTTGGGGGCTGAAATTACAAACCGAAATGAGAAACAAACTATTCTTCCTGTGCATTACAAGCTGGAAGAGGAGCTAAGCTCCTTCCTTGCCACCAGTCGGTGGCCAGGACCCCTTTCCCTGCAGGCCAAACGGCAGGGTGGATGCATGGTGCCTGAGCTGCAGCCAGGGAAAAGCTTCAGCCCCTTTTCCCATTCCCCCGCCACAGCACAGGCAGCCCCTGTGCTCCCACAGCTTCTTGGAAGCAGCAGCCATGGCATTACACTGTGGATATGTCTTGTGCCAACACCAGTGAAGAAGCAATGGGAACAAATGTCCCCCGAGCCCCAAATCTAGGCTCAAGTCTCATCTTTATAATATTAGTGCTGTTAAGACCATGATAATCCATGAATATGAGCAAGACAAAATGTCTAGTGAATAGCAGTAAGCCCAGTCTCATAACTCTAAGTCAGCGATCCCTATTAACCTGAGATTTTTCTCCTAAGGCTCCAGATATAACTACTGAACCACAGAGGTGCACATCAGCTTAAAGGCAGACCTTGACAAATGCTCGTTCAGTTCATTCAGAGCTTCTGCAAAGACATATCTCAAGACAAATCCCTGACCTATCTTAAATACGCTGTGGGTATCTTTGCTTTCCCATGCATTTTTTTCCAGCATTTACCTGTATTACACGTGACTGTACACTTGCATTTACTTGTGTTCCGCTGTCAGATGTCAGCCTTGGGGCAGGTGGAGAGTTCCCACAGTGTAAGAGGACTTAGAGAAAGTGACACAACATAGAGTTGTCGTAAGTGCAGCTCTTGTAATGTGCAGGAGGGAGTTGGCCAAACAATGTTTTACGGATATCCACGTGAAAGAAAATCATTACAAGCAAAAATTTCAGTAGTGATCTCAAAAAAAAAAAAAAAAAAAAAAAGACCTTTTGAACTGGAATCCAGCTTAAAGCTTGGGTCAAACACAAAGAAGGTGACAGCTGCTTGCTTTCCCTCTTCCCTTCACAGGGAATGAAATAGAAAGACAATTAAAACAAAAGGTGGATGATGGCTGATGTTGTCAGTAAAAACGATTCCTCCCTGTGGTCAGTCAGGGAACATATGAAGTGAAAACAAAAAAAAAAAATCTGTGATGGGAGGAAAGTCCTCCACTGAGACTATGCAAATATTACTGGGATGTGAACTGCAATTTAAAGAGCGAATAAAAATAAAGTAAAAAATGTGATGCAAAAAATAAAGAACACCATGAGAAGAGTCGTCTTATTCAAAAATTCTGTTCCAAAAATATAAGAGAAGTGAGTAGCATTATATTTATATGACTCCTATATAAACCTACTTTCTTATATTATGAGCATCACTTCAGTATTTGTTTGGAACAATACTGTTACATGCACATGACATGGGGCCAAATCAGGCCAACGTGAGAAAAAGACCCAACAGAAGGACTGTGGTTACTGGAAAATGTACTTTAAAAAAAAGCAGGAAGGAACCAACAGCCACAACAGTGCTCCAGCCCAAAGTGTCTGCACAGGCAGGCGCACACTGTGCCACCCAGTACACTTGGAATGCCCTTCCTCTCCCCCCACTCCCTCCTCCTAGCAGCTCCCAAAATTTCCCACAAGATGTGCAATAAATAAATATAAGGGACAGAGAAAGGAGGGAGAGAAATTCAAGCAAATTCCCACTTCTTTTCTCTACGATCTTGCAAATTTTTACTTCCAATACTGCCTTTTTTTTAATAGTGTGATCCACAAAAGAAAGAAAATACTTGGAAGAGTGAGGTACAGAGGTAGACTGTAACGCTGCTCAGCTGTCATGAAGATTTTCATAGACAGGGCTACCCACCCATTCCTAATTTCTAAATACTTTCCATACTTGTGGGGAAATGTCTCTTCTATGTAGCACCTCTACTGAGCTCACATCAGCCTTTTGTAATCAATACGTGCTCTACATTAAAATGACAAATCTTACTGAATACAGAAAATTATTTTGCTAACAAGATCTATTGTTTTATCTATTTTTTGGATAGCACAACCTTAAACAATTCTAAAGATGTGCAGAAAGTGAAGCCACAGTAAAAAGAAAGTTATTCACAGAGCTGAGACAACCTTTGGGCCAACTGCAGCAGTACTATAATATTTAATTCTCTTTACAGATTTTATCTTTACTGCAGACCACAGACTCTGTGTCATGTTACATCAACTGTATGCACTGTGCATGGTGTTAGTTAAGATAAGATTCCCTCCAGCACACAGACTACTTCTAACATCATATGCATTTTAGATATTTCAAAAGAGCAGGTAGTTGAAGAACTGGAGGGAATTTTTTGTTGCTTAGCAAAGCACGTTTAGTCCTTACTGGTGATTCAAAGAGCATATGAACCATCCCTTCTTACTCATCCATTCTGCATATGTTTGAAAGCAATGCATTCATATACACTTACATACGTTTTATGTATGTAAAATCCTATTTGAAATCCAGAGCGGCTTCCACGATCCTGTCACAGCTCAACTAGCTGGAAAATCTTGGATGACAGTGCCCCTCTCCGGTCAGAAAAGATTAGTGCATATTTGCCGGTTCTGTTACAAAACCAGGACCCCTGTCTAGTGAACCATTTTAAAACCATTCAAAACGCTCTGATTGAGAGCAACAAAACGTTCAAATATTAACTTTAATTGAGTTGAACACTGTTTGCTCATTTATAACCAGAGCACGGTGGCTATCCTCACATGAAAGCTGCAGTACGCTGAGTTACTCTGCATCATGCAAGCGCGCATTTTAATTTAATATACCGGTCAGAGCTGAAGCTACCCCAGTGTGCAAGTCAGAATACCTCCAAGCTCTGAATAAAGGTTGAGGGTCTGAACCAAAAGCCATGTTCTGAAACTCAAAAATCATACACTACCTTGGGAAAAGCACAACAGCTGTACACGCAAGCACAGCAGGCAGCAAGATTTGATCGGTCTACTATGGTCCACAATGAAATTAATAGCAAAAGGATAAACATTACCTGCATCTCTGTCCACAGCTTCCACCATTAAGACAAACTCCCCTGGATCTTGGTTTTCACGAACTGCAGTCTCGTAAAATTGCTTCAGAAATAGCGGGGTCTCATCATTCACATCAAGAACAATGATGGTTAGAACCTGCGTGGCGGAGAGAGCTGGGCTGCCGTCATCAAGAGCCATGACTGTCAAACTGTAGTGCTCCTGAATCTCACGGTCCAGAAGCTGGGCTGTAGTTAAGAGTCCTGTTACAAAGAAAGAAGGTATTAAAAAAATATTCTGGTCCAGGTTAGCACCCCAGTTTTTCCAGCACTCACAGCTTCAATGTAGTATCACCATGCACGCTGTGCCACTGCTGCAAGACTTTGGAGTCAATCATTACCTGTGATTCCCTTCAGAGTGCTAATTGGCACAGAAATACTCATTTTGACATCAAGGGAAACTGGGATTCATGGAATGTTCAAGTTCAGAGATTCCTTTTTATTTAACTTTGGGCTTAACTTTTCAACTTCATTTAATAAATATTTGTCATCTTTTGCACATAAGTTATGCAATTAGGAGCTCTACAAACCAGCGTCAGCTGTATCACATAATGGATTCAAAATCAGAGTAAGAACCAGAGAATATGCAACTGTTACGGTAAGATTTGCATTTGTGTCCAGATGGAATAATACTTACAGAACTCATTCAGGAACCAGAGAATTTCAGAAGGCTGAAGACTGAAATTCATCAGCACTTTGAGCCTCCACTGAACATGTTCTACCCACAGTGTAATGTACATTCCTTGATATTGACTTTGCCTTTCCTCATGTGTACATATAGCAACATATGTGTGTACGCATGCTTTAAGTATGCATCATGCAAAAATCAGAATGAAGTGTTTCACTGCACACGCTTTTTCCCCACATTCCTTAATGTGCTATTGAAAGGCGACATCTACACAACACAGTAATGGTGTCACGCAGAAATTTTTGAGCTGAGTCTCACTGAGCTTGCCTATTGCACGTAGTACTGTGATGCTCGTGTGGTGCTCTGCCCAAGGTAATCACCCCTGAGGATAATAAGTCACCTAGGTAGAGTACCATAGTAATGTGGTATTTCAATACTGCATTGTATGCGCTCCCAAATACTACCATGAGAAGCACAGTACAAGAAACTCCAGAGAACAGAAGTTACAATACCTGTGATTTTATCCAATACAAATGCTTTGTTCTCATTGCCTGAAAGAATGTGATATGTAACTTGTCCATTTCTTCCCTCATCAGGATCCTTCGCAGT
Organism: Fulmarus glacialis; assembly: GCF_000690835.1. NCBI lineage: Eukaryota > Metazoa > Chordata > Aves > Procellariiformes > Procellariidae > Fulmarus > Fulmarus glacialis. Next base: position 80,218 of record NW_009202368.1, read on the forward strand.
TATGCGGTGCACAAGGAAGCCCACCTCCACATCCTCCATGACATAGGAAAGAGGCGAAGACATAAAACTGGGACTGTTGTCATTGATATCTAAAATAATGATTTTCGCAGCCAGGGAATCAAGTCTACGATCAGTCAGATTTATTGCCTGGTCTGCCGCAGACACTGTAAGGATCACAGAGCGAGTAATCTCCCTGTCTAGTGGAAAAGCTGTGGTCAAGGTGCCATATGAAGGGTGAATAAGAAATGGATTTTCACCCATGTTACTTATTTCTAGGGAATACTGTATTTTGCTGTTCAGAAAACTGCCATCTCCATCTTTTGCATTGAATGTGTAAACCAGAGTGCCAACGGGTGCATTTTCCTCTATGCCAATCACTATGAAGTCATCCTGAAAATATGGAGAATGATCATTCTGATCTTCTACGTCGATACTTAGGAAGACAGTGTTATTTTGTGGAGGATTATTGTTATAATCCTTTATAATAACTTGCAAAAGGAAGTGTGAAGCTGTTTCATAGTCAAGTTCCTTGGAAAGAAAAAGGTCTCCCGTCAAGCTATCTATTTCAAAATGATGATCATCATCATCTTTAGCGATACTGAAATGCAGTTTTCTGTTAGTTGTTAGATGATTATCAGGCCACTTCAGAGAATTCAACACTTGTGCAGGTTTAAAATTCTCAGGTATGACAAAGTGCTTGAAATCTTGAGAGAAGACAGATCTCCCATTGGGAAGTGGGATTACCTGCAACAAAAGCACAAAGACTGCAATATTTTCCCATTGTTATTATGAACAGTGTGATGAAAATTTTTTTCCTTAATTGAGAGTTTAATCATTTATTATTTGTGACTATATTTATCCTAAGTATGCTTCAAAGCCAGAAAGCAAACTCACCATACTCTGTAAGAGTTCAAATAGTCCTTGGCCAGTCATTCCATAACTATCTTTCATTCCCACGTTAAAAAAAGGGACAAGACTGTCTCTCACCCTCTGAATCACAGGGGTCCAAAGACAGACGACTTGAATACTGCTACCTCTGCCCCTACTCTGAAGCACTTCAATTGTCTTTCTACACAGGACAGCATCACAGGGACAGATGTGACAAAGAAAGCACGGTACTTTATGCAGTTTGCCAAACACAAACAGATAGCTGGGGTTTTTTTGAGGGTTGTTTATGTCATTTATGTCATCATCATGTTTTATTCATATGGATTGCTGCAGTGTTCCAAGTTAATGCTTTAAAATGAAAGGATCTCTTTAACTGTGGGAACTGCATTTGCCTTGTCTTGACTGAAGCATTTTTTTTCCAAGCTATCCAAAATTTACCATCTTTTGGGTGACATGAAAATAGCACCCTTGGTGATGTTCAGCCTCTGATAAAGGAGCACACAGGCAGCCTGGACAAAGCAGCCCCACTGCAGCTCGATGAACAGCAGGTGGCTGGCTGTGGAAAGAGCACATGCTAGACTTCACACTCCCATGCAGCGCAGCCCTGTATAAACCAGCACAACGGAATGATCTGTCCTTGTACTGGGTTAGAGAGACAGAATTTAGAAAAGAGAGTAACAGAGTGGAGAAAAAAAATAGCTACTGTCTTCCCCACTCTCAGTCCCTCCTGATACTTGCTTTTCATTCTGCCTACCTGGATATTTTCTTTCTCTTTTCCAGTGTTCATAATGATCTCCTACTAAAGCACAAACATCATCTATTTACAAGACAACCCAGAATGCTGTTGTGTATTCTTAACAAATCAAAATGAGTCTGCCCTCTCATTTCCTCCCTCAACAGAAAAATGGCTAAAGAAAATTACCATGAGACAAGGTGCTTATAATTTTGAGCTTCCTCCTTTCTTCAGCTTATTTCCCTAGCTTCTCCCAAAATTGTTTTTTCAAAGAAACTAAGTATCTAACATAACTGTTCTATCCGTACAACAGTAAACAAGTACCTGGATGTAAACAGCAACATGTCCTTGAAGTGAAGGCATCCCCTGGTCCCTGGCTGTGACCACCATTCTGTAGTCTGATCTCTCAGCATGTGACAGAGACCGAGTTGTTCTTAATTCCCCACTGACAGCATCAATCTGGAAGTATCCTATATCCTCTTCTGTGGGGAAAAAATGGATATGAGTTATTGCAGATCTCTTCAGCTTGCCTCCATAGTACTGAACATTGTAATTAACAGTAAAAAAGCAGGACCCTGAGGAAAGGGAACCTGCTGCACTCATTTGGATCTCTCTGGCTCATTTGGTTCACCTCTTCTTCCTTCATTGAGTACACAGTTATTATAACCCACTTACTCTGGATTTAGAAAGCTACAGAGAGAAACGCTATGGAGTACTAAAGCAACTGCTCAATTTTGTACCAACGGTGTGTGCATCAGGAGAGCAGCAGACACCCCAGGATTGGTACTCCTACTTCCAACATAAGTTGGCAGGCAGGGCCAGAGAAAGAATTAAGTCTTCGTCTCTGAACTGGCATGAAGGGTCAAGTAGGTGATGCTGGATACACCTACTGGCTCATGTCCCTTGCAGACTATGGGGCAGCAAAGAGCCCTATCTACCCCTAAGACACCGAAACAGCAGTGATGCCGCCCGCCCTGCCTGTGCTCTGAACCAGGAGCTAACTGGGGGTAGCTAAAATTTTACAGTAAATTGTTGCAGAATATTGGAAATTATGCTTACATCCTTCATCAAGGACTGGCCGCATGCTAATAACAAGCAACTTCTAATTAAAATTACTACTTGCAGCTACATCGTATTACATTTATTCTAAAGTTGCAAAGAAAAATTCTTCCACAAAAGAGTAAATAGCTCTTTGTGACTTAGAATCATTTAGGTTGGAAAAGACCCTTAAGATCATCCTTAAGATCGAGTCCAACCATAAACCTAACACTACCAAGTCCACCACTAAACCATATCCCCAGGTGCCACGTCTACACGTCTTTTAAATACCTCCAGGGATGGTGACTCAACCACTTCCCTGGGCAGCCTGTTCTAGTGCTTGATAATGCTTTCAGTGAAGAAACTTTTCCTAATATCCAATCTAAGCCTCCCCTGGCACAACTTGAGGCCGTTTCCTCTCATCCTATCACTTATTACCTGGTAAAAAAGACCGACACCCACCTCCCCCATTTTCAAGGAATGTAATACAAATTACTCTCCAATTTTTAGTAAAATGGGAAAGTATCTATTACTTGGTATACCTTACCAAAACCTGAGAAAATCGAAGTTGTCATAACAACTTCTCTCTTAAAATACTATGCAAACAACTTTTTGCTATGTGAATTTTTAATAAGGTGTGCTAGTGGGTTAAACAAGTCATGCAGTATAACAGCTGCTACTCTAATAAGCAACTGTGGTAAAAATAAATTCAGTGCAGATGTAGTACACAAAACACCCATCAAGAACTATATTTCCATAGGCACCTAAGTGAGCATGAAGCTGTTTATGTTCTCCAAATCTGCACATGCAAATTAGTTAGCTGCACATATAGATGTTCCTTTTTTTATCCAATCACCTCACCTCCAACTGTAAAATATTTGCACCTGTACAATTTGAAAAAACACTGAGCAGGCTAGCTGGAAAACAGGGTTTTCGCAATCAAGAAATAGGAGTTTTTTTCCAATATTGTTCTGCTATTTTTGACTGACTATAGGTTTCTAATGCTCCATGAGTCCCTCCTGGGTTGACTCCTGCAGTCTGGAACATAACAAGGAAATTGCCAACAAAAGGAAACAATATGTAGAGACAATCATATTGAATGAGACAGTCCCGCATTCTGCATTTTTCATGATAGTTTCAAAATATTAATACTGTTATATTACTGTTTTCATAACTAGCTTTTGGTTACTTTCCTGGTTTAGGTCCCAACAGTATGACTACATTCACAGATATGCTATTTTGTTCCATACAATGTTTCATGACACAAAATCCCAGCTAAGCAAATGGCAGAGGAGATATGAAAAACAGAACACATAATTGCATGCACATATTTTTAACATTTTGCTAAAACTGACATTTAAAATAACTGATAGGGAGAACTAACAAGAAAAAGAAAACAGTAAACAGAAGTGTATGAAAACTATTCCCTTCATTTTTCTACCAAAATGGAGCTGCAGTTACCAAACCGAATCAAAAATAAAACATAGTTTAAAAAAAAAATCAGTACAAAAACATTGCAAGTATATAATTCCAATCTGAGCATGAGGCTATGAGGATTCACCCTTGCTTCAGCAGTAATGAGGATAGTCAGTACCTCTTAGCATAAAAAACAATACTTGTTTTCCCGTTTCAAGTAGCAGAACATAGACAGCTAAGCTCAACTGAAATAGGTGTCAGTCCAAAGAGCTTCTGAAGGGTTGAGGCTTATTTGATAGGAGAAAGGAATGGTTAGAATTTATGTTTTTGAATAAAATAAAAGAAAGCTGGTCAGAAAAGAAATTACCAATAGCGTTATTCACTAGAGACTACAATTCCACTAAAATCCAAATATTGCATGAAATCGTCAGTTTTGCACATATTTTGGTGGCGATAAAGTAACAGAAAAGTCGGATGTTAGAAAGAGATATTGTATAAAACCAGAACCCCTTGGGACTTCCATATTGAAAGTATTTCTCATATTCATCTTTTTTATCTGGTACTACACTATAAAGACAGTCAAAACTGAAACACCTTATTTCTATTTTTCTGGTATTTTTATCAGTCTACTTTTTAATTTATTCATGGACAATTTCAAAGTGTAGCCATTTGATTCCAAATCAGAAAACACTTCAAGGAAAAAAACCCTTATGAAATGGACTTCCCTTCATCTACAGACAGACTAATCAAACTTTTATACTACATTTTGTAGCTAAAGCAATTTCTTCAATTTCTGAATTTCAAAAGCCTACCTAAAGACAGAGCTTGCTTTTCAGCTGATTTAATAGATGACATATACTAAGAGAAGGGATAGACCACTTTTGAATACTTTTTCCCAAGATTACCGAGGGCAAGTGCATGTGAGTGGTAGCTTGCTCACTTTCTAAATACACTCCAAATCCTCCTCCTCATTCTTTTGGAAGTTCAAAGTGAGGAATAAGGGAAAAGGCAGTTTTAAGTTTTTCACTCAAAGAGCATGTCAGTCGTTGCTCTAAAAGCTCATGCTCCCTGCACTTCCAGAAACATTTGCTCAGCTTTCATCTTCGTAAGTCACCTGAATTAGGCAACTGCTGCTTATATCATACACCCTAAAGATGTCCCTTTTTGTATGAAGAGAAAAGGAAGAAAGTATAGGAGAAATGGATAAGAAAGAAAGAAATTGAGAAGAGCAGATGAAGCATGGAACAGAAGAAAATTAAATCCCTCAATAACTAGACTCTAATGGCCCCAGTCTCCTCCTGTGCTTGCAACTCTACCCTAACCTGCCAATAAACGGATACGCTTTTTCACTTAAATTTTCCACCTCTGTATTGCCCAACCTGTTGGCCAGGCTTTCATTTACTTGAGCCAACACCCAGGCACTTTCTCAACTCTGTGCTCTCAAACATATTCACAGAAACTGCAGTTTTGGACAAAAAAAGATGGCCTGAGAAACCCCAGGCAATGTGTGGTGTGAACTTTGGCAGAATATTCAAGCCTTCCAGGGACTAGCATTCAGGCAAAATGGCCCAGAGAGCAGACAGAAAGTAGCACTAGAGTTTTCTCAGATATCCGTGACTTCAATAAGCAGTGATAGTTAGCTACATATTTTCACCTAATTTCCTGAAGAACTGTACCTTTCCTAGGTTTTAAAAAACTTAGTGCCTTGGCCATCTCATTTGCCTTTGAGATGGAAGAAAAGTTGTTTCTCTTAACAGAAAAGAGGAAGGCAATGCCATGGCTCCCAAAGAGCTTGAACACCGCAGGGCTGCTGAGAAATGCAGTCCTCTGCAAGTCTAGGAATGCTTCCTGCATGCTGCTTGCAAATCACCCTAGAGAACAAGTACTTGTCCACAGACATATGTAGAACACTTGCCAATTCGTGTATGTTAGCAGTGTAAAGTAGGCTTCTCCTAGCACTTTGGTGGTCAAGTGCTAACGTATCTGCAGAATTGGTCCAAATATAACTGTAAAAGCCTCTACTTTGCCAGTGCTAGTCTTAACACATAAAGCAATAGTTTATGATGCACTATAAATACAGACTAATTTTTGTTATAGATGCTATAATATAACCTATTGACAGTCGTAAAGAAGGCCAGGCAATCACTTTGCAATTGCCAGCGTTACTAAGTTGGATTCACCTCCCTCTGAATTAGGTTACTCTTTCCATGATAACACAAGAGTGGAGGTATGGCCGTATGATCATGCATTTCCACACACATGAATGTTTAAGGATGATTTGTTTTGATTTTCTGGGAAGAGGGAGGCGCATTTTGAAGGAAACACTTCTCCTCTGAAGGCTAAAATTCATCTGTTTTGTAAACCTCATAGCCCTTTTACAGATTTTTCCTTACGTAATTTGTTGGCATTTGTCATTAGCCCTCCTGCATAGCTTAATCTGTTGCTGCTATCTTGGCATTTCTTTAAGGTCTCAAGAACATTAAAAATACCCAGTGACTTTTACAAGCTTAACAGCTGACACTGACACTCATAGCTCTTAATCTTGTGGCAGTCCCTCAACTGTTGAAAAGAGCACTGGTCTGCATGCAGTCCTCCAATTAACCTGATGCCTTTGTGTTTAACAAATACAGCTGTAAATCAGATCATTATTTCTTCTTCATACTTTAGTACTGAACAATGTCCCAGAACTAGAAAACAATATTTTAAATATAAACCAGGCAAGAACTTCATCATGAAACAGAAGACCAGATGTTAAAGGCTGTGAGCCAATGAAAAACAACAACAAAAAATAGTATCAGAGAAGCTCAGCCGTTTCTGGATTTGTTTATCGGGAAAATATCTAGTTCCAAGGCTGGAAGGGCTCTTTTAGTGGGTTTTTTTTGCTGCTGTTTTTATCCTTTTGTTCCTTCTAGAGACAGCATTTGCAAGACCAGTCATATTTTGTGTTGCTAGTCATTTTTATAATTTGAACTCTTTCTTACTCCCCTCTGGGGCTGTACAGTGAAGCCAGTAAGAAAATCCCATGTGCTGTTTGAAGGAAGGGCATACAGTTAGATATACAGACCGGCAGAGACCCCTGAAGGACACTTCCCGTGTTGCCTGGCCGTCACCCTTCAAACAAAGGGCTGGATACTACTCATTCCCTTTTTCTTAAGGGGGATTATTTCATGCAAAATATTATTATTCACAATGCAGAAGACTACTTCAGTTTTTCTCCAGTTCCCTCTGGAAGAGGCAGTCACTTGTATCCAAATTAAGGGTATAATAGTATGGCCATAAACTGACCCCACAGTCTTTTATTATCTACATATATTTCAACTGCAGAATTTTCAATAGAGTTGTTAAATGTCTCATTTTTTTAAGCATCTCTTGATGGAACAGAGCAGAGTTAGTTCTCTGGCCCTTGTGGATTTGGATCTTAACATCCTTCCATTACTCCACAGAAGTCAAAAGGGTACATAAAGACACAGTATAACATAATCAATGGGAATCTTTTGGTAATTTTAGCCTTGGCAAGAAAGGGCTACAGATTCCCTTGCTCTTTAAGAGTGAGGGGTTCTTTACTCTGCAGTGACAAATAATTGTAATGAGTTTAAACCAACCGAGCCCACATTTGAGCTCTGCCTACACAGAAAAAACATCTGAGGAAATGCACTGAGTGGATGGAAATATTGGAAATGTTTTCTTGCTCTGATGAAACAGTATGCTCTATGTGCAAATCACCATAGACGACAAATAGCTTAAAAGATATTGATTACACTAAGCTGGTAGAATAGAGCAGGTACCAAAATAAAAGAAGTAGTTCTGTTCTTGGCACCTCTTGCTGTTTTGAACCAATAGTGAAGCAAAGCAGGAGGAACAGACATGTTTTCCTTACTGGTTACAGACGGGAGTTCTCTCTTGCGTAAAAGTGCGGCAAGTGGTACGTGGCAAAAACAGAGATCACATATATGACTCTTACCAGTATTAATGCCCCAGTCCCACTTATGTTCTAATTTAAGACTGCTCTGTTACTGATTTCACTGCAAACAAAACAGGATCCTATAGCTTACCCCAGAAGTGAACTACTACATGTAGAAATTACGGGGAAAACTAAAGAGAAGTGTTTTTAAGCAGCCATGCTACGTCAGGCTAACACAGTGCTAAACAAAGGGTGAAACATGAACTAAAAACCACAAGCTTCATTGTTTGCCCAGATTATCTGCTGATCCTTCTGATCCCTGTCTCAGACTGTCATGAACCATTCTTTTAGCAGGAAAATTTTCAATTGGTCATGGGAAAAGGGAGATCATCTTTCCCTTAAGATGTTAAACAACTGGCTGAAACACTAAACTGTACAGTACAAGATCACAGTCCTAATCTTTTCTGAGTGCTGTTTGAATGCTCTCTGGCCCACCATACAAGCAAACAAATCCCTGGGAAGATGGGGCAGAGGGGGAAGGGAGGAAAGGTAGCTGCTTCCACTTCCTTAGATATTTCATAAGACATATGATGGTCCTGATTCCTATTTACACAGGCACCTTTATTCTAACAGACACAAAATAGACATAAAATCCTGTACGTATACATGGCACCTCTAAATCTCTAGTTATTTCAATCTATCTTTTCTTATGAATAACACTTTAAATTCTTACCTGATTCTATTGCATATAATACAACACCGTTGTTTCCAGAATCAGTGTCTTTTGCAAAGACAGTGGTAATAAGTGTCCCTGATGGCTGCCCTTCCAAAACCTGTCATCAAGCAGTTTATAAATAATTTGCAAATATACATGGACAACAGCGAGTCTTAAAATAAATTCCTTACCATAACACAAGAGTTTAGCTGTTGCTCTATTTTCCATTTCAGTAATATTTACAGTCAGTGCAAAGAGCATTTCAGGAAATGGTTAAATAATACAGTCCTAGCAATCCTCTGTTACGGTCTGCATATATTGCTAATTCAAGAATCTTTAGTACAGCCGATTCAGAGGTCAGAAATTAAAAGAGATTCTACTGCGTACATAAATAAAATTATACATTTATATCCTTTACATCTAACAGTATACAAGGTGCAGAAGTGTAATCGTTTGATAAATTCTGAAATTCCCAAATATACCCAAGTTAAGAATGGGTTACGTTTCTATTTGTTACTGTCTCACAGCACAGGGGGTTTGGGCTCCTGCCACAGGGTGGTGCTGGGAGCAAGGCAGCGCATCCCGCCGGCAGCACCCACCTGGAGGCGCAGCTCCTGCCCGGGCGCCGCCTGAGGGAAGAGGGGCTTGTTGTCGTTGAGGTCCCTCACCGCGATGTACACAGCTGCCGTGGCGTTAAGCCGCGGCGACCCGTGATCCGTCACTAGCACGGTCAGCTGGTGGTGAGTGTGTTTCTCACGGTCCAGTGCAACCCAGTTTATGATTTCACCTGATGGACAAAGAAAGTGAAGGCGAAAGGGACTTAGATATCTATTTACTATATGCTAGCACTCATCTTACCATATGCAATTATACATTCAGTTTAATGTGAAATCATGATACATGTCTTCTGATACACCTTACTGCTGACCTTAAAACCTCAGCTTTCCAAGCTCCATTCCATAGAAACGTTCTGTCAATCACAGTTTGCACTTGTACTTTAGTACCATATTACATCCTTTACTGTACACTGGATGCAAAGGTATAAAACAGTAGGAACCAACGTGCTCCTTCCAAAGAAATCCATCTGGCCTTTTCTTCAGCACACTTCAGGACAAATAATATATGAGCACAGGGTTTTAACTGCTGACAAATGGCCTTTATTATGCCCTTGGGTTAGGAAATTCTCAACACAATGTCTGTACATTAATCAGGAACACTTATGTCTCCTATACGTTCTGGTAAACCCAGTGAAAAAATCTGACCCAATCTTCTCTCCATCTGCTCAAACATATTCAATATAATGTAGATTTGCAGTTGACCTAAGTCCTTCACATGGATAACCACATTTTAAGATCTTCTTGGTTAACTCCTAGTACTCTGTTTGCCTTTAAACTTCCATAAACGTACTCAACAGGAACCTGCTTTGAAATGACAATTTTATTTTGAGATTCACACAGAGAAATTCTTGGAGAGCCTATTTACTCCCCATGAGCACTGGGCATCTGGGAACAGGAATTTTAAACAGCAGATCTTTGCTCGCTACATATCATTTTGCTAAACCGCATTATTTACAGTGCCTGTGTTCCTTACAGGATTCTCTTCCTCTGGGCTCTCCATGCTGTGGTCTGTGGTGTTATACTGTGTGGACACAGTACCTATTACTCAAGGCATTTGGGATTCACTGGAGAGTACACTCTGTGCCGTGAAAAATTTCTCTCAGCCAATTTGATTTCTGTGGTGCCATGTACAGCATGAACTCAGTTTTGATGTAACTTACAGAAGTTTTCACAACTATTTTAAATCACTGTAACTGTCAAATGTCATAGTTACCTTTACAGTTATTTATGGCTGATCTGTACTTTTCAACTGTACTTGATCACAGGCAATTAAGTTCCTCATATGAACTACTGAAGCTATAACTTAGAACTCCTTCTTTTAATTTGTTACAGTCAAACACTGAAACTTACGACCAAGTGACCAGAATGAAGTCATGAAAAAAATCAAATCCTAAGGGTTAGGTTCATTCTTCATGAACATGTATTAGATTTATTTCATTCCCCAAATTGTGAAGCTCTGAGTTAGAATATTCACATATCAACCCAAGAAACTCACAGCAGTTCCTGAAAGCTTTACACTTTACTTCCATTCCCTTAGGGAAGGCTGCTTTCCAAAAGCAGTATTAGGCAGATTACAAATCATAAAATGCTACCTGTGTTGGAATTCATCTTGAAATACTTTCCATCAGACAAAAGGAAATAGGAAAGTTGTCCATTTCTTCCCGAGTCTTTGTCAACAGCTGTAATGGTGCCAACCACACCCCTGGGAATTGGATTTTCCTCCATTTCAAAGAAGTAGCTCTCACGCATAAACATGGGAGAATTATCATTTTCATCCAGGACATTAATTATTACCGATGTACTTGCATTTTGCCTGAGGTTTTCATCCTCGGAGGTGCAGACCAGGGCTCTAAAACTTAGTATCTGTGCACATTCGTAGTTCAAATGTTTCCGAAGATAAATCCAGCCAGTATCAGAGCTGATTCCAAATGCAACAGAATCTGTGCTAGGCTCTAAGGAATACGTCAGCTTGGAGGTAACACTATGTGGATCAAGCGAATGGGCTTGAACCTGAAGGATTTGGGCACCTGGAGAGGTAGCTTCACTGATTTCTACTTGATACACCAAGTTTTGAAAAACCAAAGTAGGGCCTATCTTCTGCTCTTCAATAATCACTGTCAACATCAGCAAAGAAGTCAGAGGAGGACTTCCACAGTCTTCAGCTGCTATGTGTAGAGTATATTCCTGCT
>NW_009202368.1:91745-107667 GCF_000690835.1 Fulmarus glacialis
CTGGTGAGGTTTACCACTCCAAGGCTTGGGTCAATGCTAAATGCATTTGACTGCTTGCTTGCAATACTATATTTGATTGCCCCATTTAGGCCGCTGTCTTTGTCTTCTGCATGAGCAATGTAGACAGCAGTGCCAGGAGGCTGGGTATGTGAAATAGTTACCTTATCAGATTTGGTAAGAAATACCGGAGGGTTGTCATTAATATCTATCACAGATATGTTGACCTGGGTGCTACTGTAAACAGGGGAGTTACCCAACTGCGACTGAACGGTGAGCACCGCAACAGACTGAGTTTCATAGTCAAGCTGTTTTTTGGAGCGGATAATACCAAACTGGGGGTCAATAGAGAATCTTCCATGTGGATCACCGGACGAAATTCTGTAAGAAACCACTTCTAAAGAATCTAGAAATGGAAATAACAACAAAAAATGTAAAAAAAAAAAAGTTATAACATGAGGGTTGGTGAAGAATGCATGCTGTTAAATTCAGCAGAATAAATGTAAGCTACACAGATGTTTGATTTTCTTGGGCTTTTTATGCTTCCTTCTTCCTGTCCCTGGAGCCCTTCAGTAAAATATGACTGTATACAGTTTGTCCACTTGTGCACTGTTTGATTTTCATCTCACTGGTATGATAAAACTCTATAGAGAAAATAGTATAATAGCCTCTTGTTTTTCCCAATCTAAAATATAGAAAAAACACTTCTATAAATTAGTCTTATGGGAGTAATATCACTACACACAGGCATTCACTATAGCAAGGAATGAAACAGGTGGCAGTTCTCTGAAAGAACTGCATTTTACTGAAATTAGTGGTCATGGATGACCATTGCTATCACCCTTATACATCAGATGCTACCTAAAGCAAAAGCTACTTAAAAGTTCAGGCTTATTACCAAGGCCGCTCTGCAGGTGCTACCTCACCCTGAGGACAGTGTCAATGCACTGTCCTTCCAAGAAGAAGAAAGTGGAAGGACCCGACTAATCAAACTTATATAAAACCTCTGCCTCTACCACTTTACCTCCATCATCAAGCTGGTACGTGGAGTCATGGCTCCCACTGCTCTGCATAGGAACCAAATACATATGGCTCTCAGGACAGGGGTTTTTATGACTACGGCTTGGCAGGAGCTAACCCATTTCCCTCTAAAGATGATAACGAAACCAAATGGATTAAATACATTTTCAAAAGGTCCCATAAACATTCCTCTGGACTTCACCACTTAATTTGAGAAAACATGGGGGTTTTTTGATTTTTTTTTTTTTTGTTTGTTCGTTTGGGGTTTTTTTGCAGCAGCACTTCATATAGATTCTCTGAAACTTCTGAATACTCTCTGATCATGAGTATTGCCCTGAGATTTGTCTTGCATGGCTAATGCTTTAACACAAGCCACACCGTCACATAGACCCTTCCTTACACTTCCACAACATGCTTCCGATCTCTCCATTTACAATTATAGAAATCCATCTGGAAGAAAATGGCAGCAGTTGCCAATCCCCATGGACCACTAAGGAGAGTACCATGAATCTCCATCTGTTCTAAAGAGCAGATACTTCTAAAGAGTCCTGATACAGCAGTGATTACACCAGTTGCTGTAAATACCAACAGTAAATACTATTTAATGCTTGACAGACTGAGTGAATAATGTGAAGATTTAAAAAAGAAAAATTATCTGCAGATATTTCCAGTTAATGATCACAACAAAAATGCAATGTAATGTCTGAGCACGCAACTTACTTGCAGGTTCTCTGGCCTTTACAGTGCCAATTGGGCTGCCTTCAGATGCATCTTCGGGAACAGAAAAAGCATACCGGGATCTCTCAAATATGGCAGGAGCCGAAGCAGTCTGAAGGATGTTTACTGTTACAGCAGCATTGGTGGCAGAGGGAAGGCCACCCCCATCCCGTGCAGAAACAGTCAGGAAGAGTGCAGAACGCGCCAGCTGGCCAAGAGCTGAGATCAGGTAAATAATTCCTGAAAGTATATAGAAAAGTCCCCAAATAAAACATCCACACAAACAGGGTTGAAGCCCCAAAATACAAATCTTAGGAGCAGTGGGCTCCTATCTGGGAAGCAACCACCTGATGTCTGATCACAAGTTTCTGGTAAAATGCCCTTTAATAGTAAATTCCAAGGTCTGTTGAATTTGCAAGCTGCTAACAATTACATTTTATATAAACTGTATGAAATAAGTAATTCTTTGAAGAGAAAATGAAACACACTGTCCAGAAATACAGCACTTTGGATGTGCCTTCTTCAAGACAAATCCATTTTCATCCTTTAACTCTGATGAATGAGACTAGCTGTCTCCAAATACATTCTCTTCTGACTGCTAAAATAAGTCTTTAGTAATATCAGATAATTATGCCCTATTTTCAAATACTCGGTATGTTAGTACAGACACATCTAACTACTGTTACCTAAGATGGTAGTATGGATAGAAAGAATGAACATGGCAGGAATCCTGTCTCATCTTCTACAGTAAAAGCTTGTATGAACTTCAAAGCAAGCTTTGTTTGAGTGAAGACTTCGGTCTCAGCAATGAGAATTACATCCAAACCATAGCTCTCCACAGGATGTTCATAATGGCCCACAACAATTATCCAAAACTGATACTTGTTAATTGTTCTGTGAGAGACAGTTAGTCATTCATTGTACCTTGCAAACAAATTAAGGATTTATAAATTAAGATATAAACCTACAAATAAATCATTAGCCTTTAGAGCACTCTGAAATGTCTCATCTAGACGAAGTGAACATGAATACTTAAAAATTTAGGGAAGCACACTAAATCATAGAGCAATATAGCAGATCACAGTATGTTTGCTAGTTCCTAAATTGTCTAACTAAATTATAACCTGAGGCACACAGTTGAAGACCAGCTGCTTTCAGCCAGGTAAAAGAAGGAATAAGGAAATGTAATTATGTCCTAGAGAGCATTAATACTGTTTTGTCTTATCCTTTCCAGCATCTTCTCTATCATTGAGCAGGAGGAAGAACACTTTCACTTATTCTGAGGTGACAAAAATCCCTCAATACTCTAAGACCCTTTGGTGGTCACAGATTTTGCAACATACGGAGAGCTATTTGTAAAGTAAGGTTTCCAACACAAAAATGAAGACAAAAGGTGACAAAATGCAAGAAAATTCCTCTTAGCGATGACTGAGTTTAACTAAATATACTAAATGCTAAAACTGCAGTGAGCTAAGTAGTAAGGTTGCGGTAAACTCAAGTGATTCAACTAATAGGGACAATTCTTTACAACAGGTATGTTTAAGAAAGCACCTATGCTTTTTGTAGAAGCTGGTGAAGACACAAAACCTCTAGCAGCTCAGTACAACCAAACCTTCAAACTTTGAGCTACCTTTGTAATTTCCTGGCTCTCACGACAGGTTTAGTAGGGGTAATGTTTGGCATTCAAGTCAGACATTCAGTGGTCCTATCTGTCAGACAGGGTAAAAATTACACTTAACTCCAAGTGCCTTAAGAGAATCAGTGCATGATTCAACTATAATATATCTACTCAAAATTTAGCGTGAAGCCACAACACTAATTTACTACAATGCATTTTTAAGCAGAATAATGGAAAATACATAAAATCCTTATAAATACTCAAAAGTGCATGCGGTATACTTTCCAATTTTACTGCCAGGACATTATAATAACAAACTGTGTCTTGACATGCTTAAAATGCATTCAAAGTGTCTTCAGGATCAAGGAAGAATGCTTTCCACTAACAACAAAGGACACTTATTCCAGTGTGACAAACCACAGCAAAAACTCAACAGCAATACAGATGGATTCAGAATTCATTGCTGATCCAGCTCCTCTGCCAATGACTGATCACTTCCAAGAATCAACCTTATTTTGGTCTTTTTTTTCTTTTTTGTCTCTGATGATTGGGTTTTACGATTAGTTAGACAGCTCAACAAAGTAGTCTTCCAAAGACATAAGCTTTTGGCATCTCCTGAGGTAATCTGAGCAACTGTAGCTCGAAGGAAAAAGGGTTTTAACCTTTTTTTTCCAGAGGTTAAACATATAAACATGAATTTTAAACATTGTTGCTGTCAAATTATATGAAACCAATCAAATGGACTGTATTTTACTAACTTGACCAATTGAGTATTCTTCTGCTGACAAGGCCAAAAATATCTCATTCCCATTTTGGATACTTCAAGATGTATTTGAAGAGTGGGAGAACTTCTACAGAAAAGCATCATGTTGAAATTCTTACTCTCAAAGCAATAACTAATGACTTCAGAACATCCCTTAGCAAAGGGTGGAGCAAACAGTGCTCCACTCCAGGAACTCTGAAGACCTGGTGGAACAGAAATATTTCAGAACCAAAATTCCTCCTCTGCTAACCTAGACAGTTTACAGCACAGTCCATGCCAGTTCAGCTGCAGAAAGCAGACAGAAAAGAAAATGGATAAAAGATTTTGCTTTCTCTCTTCATTCTTTTCCTGTGTCCTAACGAGGGAAGGGAATAGGCAAGTGTATCTTGCCAACTCAGTCCTCTCTTGCAGGACCAGGGACACCCTAAGAACAGTGGCAGATTCCAAGTAAAAAGTGTATATCTTCCATATGGTTCCTTCCAGCCTCAAAACTGTAGTATGCAGGAAATTTTATAACCCAGTTTGACTTCTGATTACATACATTCTGTTTCTTTCAGCATTTGTAGGACTGGGCATTAGCTTTGCATCTGGTGATATATAATCTACACAGACATTTCAGACAGCTCTACCACATGTTGGGGAACATGCCACATTAAGCTCTATTATGGCACCATATTACAGGAAAGAAGTTGTAGAAGTAAGCAGCGTCTGGGATCCTACTTTCCATATGGTTAGGTAAAAACACTGGACTGTGACTAAAATGGACAGTCATGACCACTTGGGTCAAAAGTAGCTGCCAGCATACCTCAGAGCAGCCTGGCTAGGTGTATTTGATCTGCTGAAGTACAATGCAGGAGATCCCCTAGTACTACATCGCAAAGGCAGAAACATGGGGCTAATTGCAAGAAGCACACGGCAGGAACTAGCTGTGTAAGTCACACACACAGTGTGCAAAACTCAACAGAGGTAAGCCTTGCTAAATAACAGGCTGAAGATGAGTCACAGTTTTCCTTTCTCTCCTGTTCTGTAATTAAGAAAAGACAGTGGCTTATTATTGTTATTACCGTAGCCATTTGCAGCCTGCAATTTGTGGCTTTAGAGAACGTAAAAGACAATTAGGTTGCTGTGGTACAGAATATATTCTTCCATTATGAAAAACAGTTTCTAGAAATGCTAACGATGGAAAGGGAATAATGAGATGGCTTCTCTGCGAGGAACGTTTTATCGAGATCAAAGCTCCCAGCAGGGGACCACACAGACACAAGTGTGGTTCTACTTTAAGAAGTCACTGCATGAAAAATGCCACCTTCTTTCTATAGCTTGGCTCCCCATATATACGGACAGTCTTATCTGCTGCCTTTTATAACATTTAATTCCCATTTTTTAAATTTATTGTTTATATTACTGCAGTGCCTTGAAGATTTTACGTCTGGTAATTCCTCATTCTGCATGAGAGAGAGGTGGAATCAATTCTGCTTCACAGGTGAACAATCATATAATTACATACCAGATGAAGCATTAACATCCAGCCTCACTTATACCTTGGCAATCTCATTTTCTTGATTAGATCTGCATGGGTGTGACTGACTGCAGATTCCAATCTTTATAAATCAAAAACATGACCCAAAGACTGCCCATCATGATTTGCATACACATTTTAGACAGAATCTGCAATGCTGGTTGCGTGCTAGCAACTGCCATTGCAGGCTCTAGTTTGGGAACAGCTCTGCTCCAGGGCAGGTTAGCTCAGCACAGCCACGTTGGAATTTACAGATGTTTTGCTGCAGAACAATCTGTGCTTACTGGCTAGCATAAATTGTTACAATGGTTTCGGGGATTCAATGTATGGTGAGAGCTAGTATGGTGAAGGGCGAAATCATGACTGTCAACTCTTTGACCTGCTTCATACTTCCTCACTCGCTGTATGTGCACTAACTTCTAAGAAGTTCTTGCTCTCCACTTTGTGCCTATGAACAGCAAAAGATAAATGAAGCCAATGTTCGCCCAGAACATGCAAATGCATTAGTGAAAGACAGGACTCTGCAGCACCCCCCCGTCCTCTGGCAATGACAAAATTTCTCATGGGATTTTGTTGCTGTTATTAACCCACTCCACAGGTGGGTTAGCTGCTAAGTGCTGTTTCTCAAGAGTTAAAGAAGGAGACAGGGGCCCGCATATAATGATTCTTTTAAAATGTATTTCTGATCATCTTCATGATCCTGTGTTCTGTGCTAACATTACAACAGCATACATCACCAAAGCATGTTCACTAACCAAAAGCACTTTTTGCATGGCAGAAATAATACTGGTTATCCCAAAAGGACTTCCACACACATGTCTAGCTGACCACTTTGAAAACCTATCTGTTTTGCCACAGGGTCCTCATGTAAGCAAAGCAAAACCCAGCCCTATATTTATAGCCATTTGTAGGTAAACAAAACATTTTCCACTAGTCAAGCGCTGCAGAGGCAAAGATAAAAATCAGGATGCACTAACTTCAATAACAAAGTCTGGATTGCATATACATGTGCACTCATTTAAATAACTTCCAATATTTTCTCATTGTTCATGAAATAAAAAAGCGACTTCGAACATGGCAAGAGGAATAAAATCAACAACTATCAATAGTGTTCCCTAAGACCACGAAACTGAATGCCCTAAAAACTTTAAATGACAGCAGTATTTCTTCAGCAAATAACCTAGGATGGGTCAGATGGCATGACCCGACACAGAGCTCAGACAGTAAGCAGATGGCAAAAAGGTACGTATAGTTCATCACCCCAATTCACCTCCAAAGCTGCCGCCGATCCTGCTGTTTGATACTGCGTAGGTCAGTGCTGACCCACTGACCTGATCAGAGCATGTCTCGCCCTTCCTAGCACGTCAGCTTCTCAGTGCAGAGGCGCACGTACAGCTTTGCTTTTTATGTGCTTTTTATGTGTCGGAAAAATATTCAGGATGAACATAGGGTGATCCTCTGAGAGGTGGATGCAATTAGGGGCTGTAGACTTTGCATTAACATTAAAACCAGCATTGTTCTAGGGAAGAATGATAGTATTTCTGCTTGACATTTCTATTTAACTTTATCTGACTCATTGCCCATCATCTAATCTTAGCATTGCTTTTAGGTTCCAGTTTTAGCAATTTACCTGTATTTAAAATATATTAGTGAAGCTGCATTCTTGATGGTAACCATAACAACACTCTGCAAAATGCACTGTTTGAAGTGCAAAATGCACTGTTTGAAGAGCTGTCAGGGGAAAGGAAAGAATTAATGAGGAATTACATTGTTATTTACAGTCTACCTGATGTAATATGCACAGCTTCAGCTTATAGGAAAAGGCTTTAAAAAGCTTAATCTTGATGGCGCAAACACTGTTTTGAGTTTCAGTGAATAAAAGGACTATTCCAAGTTTGAAAGTATTCAGTATTTTAACATTTTCGTAGTAAATAACTGATTCATCTTGTATCAATCTCCTGTCTACATTTGTGCTTTACAGAAGCCTCGTACCCCTGCAGTGGGAATGCTTTCAACAGTGGCCCCTCTCTAGCAGATTCTTGTGCTAAACTCATAGTTTTCCTCTTAAAAAAGGAAATATAAATAAAATAGCTTACTATCTACAACCACTATCTATCAAATTGTCAACAAATTTATATTTGCTCTGTATTCTCCAGAATACTGTCAAATCTAACATTCAGCTCCTAAAAACTCTCATTTTCTACAGCAGGTATTCAAAGAAACCTACAGATAATGAACTGACTGATTGTCATGTTAATCCATTGCTCTCTCACTATTTCAACCTACTATAAACCTCACAGGACAGGACTAGGGTTTTTTTGTTTGCTTAGTACAACGCTAATGTTAGTACAACAAAGGTTTTATGGCTCGCCATAGGACATCGAAACTAAACACAGAAAAAACAAGTATTACTTTGATGTAGCTTTCTCTATATTGTACTATTAGATGTTTAAATAATTCTTCCCTAACAGAAAAAAAAAACCAAACACGCTAATTTGTCAGTAAAGCAGCATATAACCGAAGTGACATAATTTGCTGTTGCAGGAGATTTCTTCTCGTTCTGCCTTGTTTTGTTTCCTTTAATCTGACATAATAGTAACTCAGCGTATGTTTGTTGTCCAATTGCATACAAAGAGAACACTTTCACATAAACCATGAGTTTAAAACAACCCACACCAAAAATCAAAGCATACACCAATAAATGGGCAGGACTCTGGCCTGGTGACCTGCTGTATTTTCAAAGACAAAGGCAGAGCCTGCCCCACGCAATCTACACAGCTCCAGCACTGCCACGCCATCCCACCAGGTCACCTTTGCTTGCTTAGCTTATTGAAGTTTTCCAAAACCATCTTTTTAATCAAGGACCTTTTCAATCAAGCTGCCAGCCTGCAGATCCAAAAATAGCTCAATGCACAACCTGGTAACAAACTCGACTGCCATGGTAACCGGAGATGGTATCTCTTTGAAGGTACTGTACCAAAAGATGCATGTTTCCAGCATAGATACAAAATGAACCCTAATACAAGCCCAATAAGATACATTTGCTGTTCTTACATCAAGAGCATTATGAAACATTCCAAATGCTCATCTTAATCCTAACAAACTGATTGTCTACTACATACACTCCCCTACTACGTTCATTTTAACAATCCAACAGCATGAAGGCATTCTGCCAAGGCTATCTGCTCTCTTTGTGTGACCTGCCACTTCCTTCTTTTCTTTAGGTTATC
Source organism: Fulmarus glacialis (assembly GCF_000690835.1). Classification (NCBI taxonomy): domain Eukaryota; kingdom Metazoa; phylum Chordata; class Aves; order Procellariiformes; family Procellariidae; genus Fulmarus; species Fulmarus glacialis. The sequence continues at coordinate 100,610 of NW_009202368.1, forward strand.
TGAGAACATGAAGTACATTAAGTACATCTGTACTTAAGACCCATCAGTCTCTATCAAAGAAAAGTGTTGATTGTCTGAACTTTACTGTAATCTCATGTTATTCCTCCCCTCCAAAACGGGAGGTTTGGGCATAATTTTTTCCTTTTCTCCATTTTTCTTGTTATCAGCCCACATCATCAGTGCAATGCCATGGGATTTCGCTCTTTGTCTCATCTGGTGGGTTCTTCTGTTTCTGAGATTTGACATTGACTTAGCTACAAGAAACAGGGGTGGGCTAGAGCATTTTTGTAAATACTTTGCATTGTATCATGCACAATTAATGTCAAGTTCACATCACCCCTCTATTGCACGGTTGGTTTTTTGGCACTTAGCTTGTAGGAATTTTTCTCTTTGTAGATGGTTGATTCTATTGGATTTTATTCATAAAAGAAAAAGAAACACATACATTAAGAGCTGGCACTATAGATATTTTTTCCTTCTGTTCTGCTACACAGCTTGCTTTCAGGGCCAAAATCTGCACTCTCACACTTACTACAGCAAATTTTGTGTGCTTCAAGGAGAATATACTGTTTCCTGTATTCTTTATGTTAGATGTCTCATTAGACGAGATCTCAATGAAGGTAAATGTCCACAAATTACTCAGCTGAGACCACTAATTTTTCCTTTGTGACTTAAGTCAAACAAAATTCTTCAAAGGTGAAAACTTAGTGAGCTAAACCAATGTCTCAGACATATTCCTCTGATTTGCAGCAATCTGAATATGCTATCAGTTTTACATGAAAGATCAGAAAAACAATAATTGAAGAAACTGCAGTTTTAAAAAAAAGTGGCCTCAAAATGTTCCAAAATAAAACACTCCTAATTTTAAATGTTATTTATGTGAACCTCTTCATATGTTTAGCAAATGTACTACATGCTGTATGAAAATGCCAAAAGTAGTTTAAAAATAAACTATTTTTTTCCTACAATACTATATGAAAACATCATTAATCATCATAAAAATGGCCTTGTTTTCTTTAGAAAGGATGCATCCCCATTTTACTTTGATGCGTATTACAATCTGCTATATATTAAACATTGTATAATACACGGAGTTAAGCAAAGTTTGGATTTTTTTTCCCCCCAAAAGAAATGTTGGTATTTCAAGTTTTATTTTCAACCTGTATTGTAACAAAAATAAAGCAAAACTTTCTCATGCAATGAAAATCTCCTAAGATGTGTCTGTTAAACAACAACATTTCTATTTTCTTCAATAAAACAAAACTTGTCAACATTCTTAACTGGAATGAATCTATTCTGGTGCTCTGAACTAAATCAAAAGGTTTATTTTAAGTCAGTTTGACATTAAATTGCATTTACATATCGTGCCATAGTACAGTAATGCAAGTAGTACAGCACTAAGTTGCACACTGCCAAAACAAGAAAAATATACCAGTGGAGGGACCATTCTGCACAAGCTCTCCTCTTAATCCCTCCTTTTGCACCCATTACCAGGCACTGTTAAAAAGATAAGATACTGGACCTAAATCTGCCTTTTGGCTGATTAAGTTAATAATTCTTACATTCTTAAATTTGCATGTCCTTCAGATGTATTCCTCCTTTTATTCTTCTCCAGTGGACTAAGCTCCTACACTTTTCTACATCTCTTCTGGGACATTTTAGTCACACGATGCCTTAAGCTCTTCAGATAAAAAGAAATCAGAACGCATCTTAAAGGAAATTAATGACTTTTTAGCAAGCCAAAATTTCCTCAAAAGAATGCTCATTTTGCAAAAGCTCTACTTTGTGCTGGAAAAAAAATGCTAATGCTAAACTACTGACCAGCTCTTGTAACAAGGCCTGTCTATTATACTCACTATGTATTTTTTGGCGTAAATAAGCCACAGATGGTATTATGACAAAAGGTTGATCCAACTATCTTCAAGTCAATGGAAAGATCTCCAAATTCCTCACAGAAACATTCCCAGTAAAATACAAAGGAGGATAGTCACAGCCTCTGTTTTAGGCATCTAATTTAGGTAGGATTCACAAAAACACAAGCCTAAATATCTTATGTAGTCTAAAGAAAAAACCAGAGAAACTAAGTTAAATGCTTATATTGCTGTAATGTACACTGTGTTAATGCTACTTTCTCTACATTCTTTTCACACTAGGTTTAAATCACTAATACCTTCAAATAAACATAAATCAATGGCTGCTGCCTTCTACTTCGCCTTCATGAGAGTTTTCTCTCCACAGAGTGACTAGCTAGGGGACTTGTTCTAAGAATATGAACAGACCATTTACCTGAAGACTGACACATGAAGTCACACTGGCCCAAAATAATTTTCAAAGACTATTATTAGTTTTTTTGATTTGAAACAGCTTCCTTGAACCAGGGCTACAGTAAGATGATAACCATCTTTTTATCCAGGTCTCAAGAAGGGTATCGCTAAGATCAATGGAAAAATTAATTCTACGCCCTTAGGTGAAGGAAAATATTAATGCTTGTAGCATAATGAAAGTTTATAAATTCAATTGTTAGTCCCAAAGTCTTAAGTATGGCATAGGTTTTCTGCCACACCTATGATTGTACCCTGTGACTTACACTTTCAATTACCTGCTCAGCCATAGCTATAAATACACTGTCTTTCAGACAGCTTGTTAGGTAACGATGGGGAAATAAACAAACATAGCTCAAATACTTTCTTAGCCAGAAGAGCTCTTCAACTTGCTCTGTTCTAATCAATTCATGAGTGCTGTTCATAGATCATGCATGGATCAGATATCTACAAAAGGAAACATAATGAAGCCAAGATGTTGTTTACACCAACACTAGAAACAAAACGATAGCAAGAGTCACGAACTAGCAGAGGAACTGTTCCCTATCCATACATTTTTCTAGTTACACAGTTCTTAAAGTGGTTTTTCTTGTGGACAGTCTATCATCAATCAAATGAAAAATAATTTGTTTCAATTTTTGCTCAAAGGGAAGTGCTATAAATGTTATTTACAAGTATAAGAGCATATCACAAACAATAAATACAGTATCTAAAAGCTAAAATAGCAAACAAATACTACTAATAAATACTTGTTCGGAATTTAAAAAAATTTTTAATGGAATATCTATCTGCTCAATGAAAGGCTCTTCCTTCCCACTCCCATTGAATTTATCTATATCCGTCATTGAATTTATCTATCCAGGTCACATTGCTTGAAACAGAAGATGAAGCCCCTTCAAGTGGCTCTACCTCATAATATCTATATATCAAAAGCACCATTGATATATTCTATACAGTCAGTGGTTGACCAGCTGGTATGATATCCTGTATTGTGAATACAGCTCACTATGCAAAGCTAAAAGCGTTCTTCATACATTCATACAATTGCTTTAACAAGCAACAGCCAGAAGCAAGCCATAGCAGTGAAGAATTTGGGTTACAGCTTTTATTTTATTATTTTATCCATTTCTCTTTTAAAAATGAAAAAGCGAATGCGGGGAAAAAGTGAATCTTTAGTGAGTATTCTAAGTGCAGCACTCCAAAAACACTTCCGAAGAAAACTACAGTGAGATAAATTTTCAAATCCACAATCTAGATGCCATAAAATAGAAATTATATATGCCACGGAGAACAGCGTCATCTTGCATATGATTTTAATGTACCATGGTGTAATGTGACAAACTGTTAGCTACTAATTAATTTAAATCTCATAATACTCAGAAAATATCTGTCTACTTCTACGTATAATGCTAAGGGCTATAACGAACATAAGTCAAAAAGACTAATGCACCAATTTTCACTCCTCTTTTCTAAATGCTCTATCAGTGAGGAAAATTAATCATTTAAAAAACAAAACTTATCAGGAAGGCAAATTCATGGAAGACTCCAACACCATCGCTGTGCCTCCTTTTAGGCCCTCTAATAATGAAAAGAGCAGATAAAACAGAATATGCCATTCTGGAAATTGGAAAAACTGCAGAACACATCAGTAACAGACTGTATGTCCACAAGATCAGAAAACCAAAGACCAATACTGTAATATGATCTTGTTTGGCTTATGCGTTTGGGGATCCACCTCCTGAAGAATTCCTATTTCTTGTCACACTTGTCCATTGCCCTCTGTTCACAAAATGCAGCCCACATAACTAGATAAAGTCCCTCAAATAACCTTCAGAGAGACATATCTAAATTAGGCCATATATCAGAGCATATATGAAAACAGCTTTAGCATGACGAAAACCAGAAAATATCACTACCTAACAAGAAGAAAGGAGGAAGAGCTCAAAATCTCTGTGCCCTAAGAGCAAGCCACTTTTTTCATCTCCCTCTGAATACAGAGCAGCTTTCGCAGCTATTTAACGCACAAAGATTACAAAACTTCTGTGTGACAAATTGGCAATTTCAATGTTTATTTTGTTTATAATGTTTATTTTTGCCAAGAGTTTAAAAATCATTCTGCTCACCAGTGACTAGGCACAAGCACTGTTGTAGCGGAAGAATATAAAAGGAAAAAGCATGTTCTTCAGACACACCCACCCACCCCCCACGCCCGCCATTAATATTAATAAGTTAAAACTAGACACAGCCTGACCTGGTGAATTACCCAGGAGATCTGATTAAGTGCAATCAGATTCCAAGTACCATAATGTTGGGAATAGTGTCTCTGATCTAAATGCTCTTCTCATCATGAAATGGCAGCAATAATGTCCTCGAGCAACTTCACCCTGAATTTGGTCTCCCTTTGATAAAATACCATGATAGATCTGCAAGATAATAGTAAGTTATAAACTTAGATGGTCTTCATGATTAAGCACGACATTTTTCCTATAGAAAGTGCCAAAACTGGAAAAACAAGTCAAAAAGGTCACAATCCGAGGAAGAAGCCTTTCAAAAGAGAGGACTGCTGCAAAGCCAATGCTGCTAGCATGGTCCACAGGGCTCTCTCTGACAAGCCTGCTGGGGCTTTAAAAGTTTTAAAATGACCAGTTAAATGCCTGTGGAGATCCAGCTCCCCAATTATTGATTGACCTATATAATTTTGGCATCAGTTATGCCCCAGAGAATCTGATTTGACAGGCAGTTAAAAGTCCACAGCTAAATAAATTCTGAAATAGCCAAGACAAGAAGACCAACTTCCTAAGAAGATTAGCTTCCTAAGAAGATTAGTTTCTTCTGTTCATCAGAATATTTTGGGGACTGTGTAAGAAAGTGAAAATAGGCACCATTTTGAAAGAATAGAGCCTTGCAATGTTTCGTATGCCAAACAGTTAATATATACACACGTAGAACAGCCCCCAAAAATTCTTAAAACATATAAAATAATCCCCTGTGCCGTGACCATCACGACGCAAAACCGTTGATCAGGATACATGCATATGCAAGGGCTGGCTCTCAAGTAAAATGGTAGCTGAGGTTTAGTTAACCACTTCCTGAAAGACACCATGGACATTTGTAGATACTGGTGTTCTTTCCAGCTGACGTTGATAACTATTTTAAGGTTAGAAAGCAGACTATAGGGGCCGCTTTGTGGTCATGGGAAAAGTAATTCAATCTGTGAGACTCAACCTGTCTTGGAAAAAATTCACCCAGATTTGCTTTTGCCGTAATTGTTTTCTTGCTCTCATTGTCACTCCTTTATTTGAACCTCTCTCCAGAAACCACAAGGACAAAGAGTCACATCAGAAAGTAAAAGGCAGAAAAAGACATTTACAAAGCTAATCATTGAGTCAAACAGGGAGGCAGCTGGGTATTGTAAGACTGTGAGCAGAATGGGGACTTACTCTAGCACAGGGTGGGGAAAGAAGATTAGGACAGAAACAGAGAAATGAAATGGAAGGACAAGCATCTTGAAGGGTCTTTTATTGCTGCTCCTCAAGAGTAAGACCTAAACATTTTAGGAATTCAGATATTGTTGTAAGAAATAATGTTTTGATTATGTCTTACAATGATGAATAGATTCATGGGTGAAAATTGTGGATAAGTGGCATACCGTTTGTCCTATATTGTACTGGCAAGTACTGTGTTTCCCATTCTCCTGTTTATTCCAGTGAATGCAAAGGCTTCATGTTAAACCTAAATCTTCCATCTTCCTCTAGAATTATTTTCCAGCAGAATCTAAGTTTCAACTGTATGACACGACTCCAAATAAAAAAAGCATCGTCAAGGAAAAGATACATGTATAATTATAGCCTTTCTGAATCATAGATTCGTACAGTACCTGTGGATGTATCCACGGTGAAAAAAGAAGAAAATTCTCCCGGGACCAGTTCATATGTGACAATGCCATATATTCCCGAATCTCTGTCTGTGGCAACAACATTGATGATCTCTGTTCCTGGCTGTGTGTGACTGCTGATGCTCGTCACATAGACGGCTTGTTCAAAAACAGGTTGATTATCGTTAATATCTTCTATCTCGATGCGAACAAAAGCTTGGGCACTCAGCCCACCCTGTTGGATAAATCAGAAAGATAAAAACAAAAAACAAGGTCAATTTTAAAAGTGTACACAATAGAATGATGCACATCTGGCTGCAGCCCATGATTAGGAAACGGAACATGCTGCAACAATATTGAGCAATGAAAACGTCTGTTAAAAACAACTTACGGTATCTGTAATACCCCAAAATACTGCATTTAGGCAAGCTACGTGGTCAGAACAACTCCAGTGGGATGACTGAGTACACAAAGAAGTTCAACTTCTTACAATGGTGAGGCCTGAACACAAAGTTATTTTTGTTAATACTAACGAGCACTACACATGTCAAATCCTTGCTAGTCTACCCTCACTTGTTTTTACTGCAATCACCTACACGCCACTTATTCCTTCACAGATAAAAGTCAGGGCTTTCTGCCACAGAAACACATGCCCCTCAGGTGACTGTGGTGTTCCAGTGAAGTGGGAATAACGTCTATCTTTGAGTCTTTCAGATTTAAAAGTGTGACCATCGTAACAGCGAATATGAGGCTTTTTCAACTATTGATTAGGAACACTGAGAGCAGAGCAGTGTTATAAAATATCATAAAATTATTATACATTAATACATTATTATTATACATTAATTTTATTACATAAAATT
>NW_009202369.1:0-9769 GCF_000690835.1 Fulmarus glacialis
GTATTCTATTATCATTATTATTATTATTATTATTATTATCCCTTTTTTTCTGTTCTATTAAACTGTCTTTATCTCAATCCACAAATTTTACATTTTTTCCCAATTCTTCCCTCATCCCACTGTGGGGGAGGGGAGAGTGAGCAAGCACCTGTGTGGCGTTTGGTTGCCTGCTGGGTTAAACCACAACACTGGTTAACTGGTTCAAAATTATTACATTAGGAAGAAGAATGAATCAGCAGATAAACATAATTACAAAAGCCTTTCTATAATAAACTAGATGAGAAGGAAACCTTCGAATAACCACTGCTTCCCCTGTCTGCAGTGTCTTCCCTTTAAATTAGGACTTAAATTTCCTGTTTAATAAAAAACAATTCTTATCGTTTCTTATGTAAATCTCTTTTCTAGGAGTTGATATAACAGCAGAAATATTCCCATTCACAGTACAAAGAAAAAAAATCAAACTGGGACATAGTCAGGAAGGGATCAGATGGAATTAGTGCGAAAAGTCTGTCCAAAGGAAGCAATAAATAAATTATTTATTCAGATCTTCATTAGCACTTAACACAATTCATAGGCTTCACTCACAATAGTTTTTTTTTATATTGCTGATAAAGCTGGATATGGTGATTGGCAAACAAAATGTAAATACTATTGAATTTTTTTTTCTCTGTGACTACACCCTTTTTGCATTTTGACAAATTGCAACGCCAACAAAGGCTTTTGGTTAGCTAGTTCTGGTGGTTTAAATCAGCAAAACGTGGCCGTCAATAGTTTCTTCATCTATAGCTATTCTTTCTGCCTCATACGCCTTTGTCTATTCAGGTGAAAATTTTCAGAGCTTTTGGAGCTGTACAAAATGCATAGAGAATAACGTCAGTGTCCTCTCCATTCATGCTCTCAGTATAAAATCAGGTTGCAATTCTACGTCTGTGTGTGAACAATTGTTGAAGCATAATAGTGCCTACAGGGCACAGCACTACCAACATTTAATTCATTACTTTGTAAAACACTTTATAACACCCAACGTCTGAAAAGCCGCATGAACAATTTAATTTCATTATTGTCAATGTAAAAGAAGAATAGGCAATTCCAGGTATATTAGCTTTCTTCCATATTCTTGTCATTGCAGAAATTTAGAGGGACCTGATTAAAGTAGCAGGACAGAAATCAAATGCTAATAGAGAATAGCCCCTGCTTTTCTAAAGAGTAAAATTAATGATGACAGAACTCAAACCTTGCTCATGCTCAAAACATTGTCCACGTTGACGAAGTTCCAAGTACTGTTCTTGAGGTCAAATTCCCTGGCTGTCCACATTGATTTTCCTTAGTCTTTGTCCTATGATGTCTTGAGAACATGTCAAGTAGCACTTCAAGGGGAGAAATCTCAGACACATCTGGGCCCTTACAGATTTCTTCAGGCATTCCTATACTGTACCTGGGTGATGGTCATATCTGAACCACATATTTTAGCAAAGTTTCATATGTAACCCATGGAGAAATCTCATACCCTTTCCTCCAGAGTATTTACAATTTTACATCATGACAAGACTCTTAGCAGCAGCCACCTTAACAAGTAGTTCACTGACTGGATATTCCCACAAAGCTACAGAAAAAGACCAGAGAAGTACTTAGATGAAAAAAATAGAAGAATGATGCTGTAAGGTGTTTCAGAAAGTCCTCAGGAAGAAGGGCAGGAAAGGCATTACAGTTTGTGATTATTTTCAACCACACCAGAAGCAAATCGGATGGGTTTTATCAGGTGAACTACTGAGAAACAGAAAGTATCAAGGACACTTCTAGAAAGAGATGAAATATCTGGCACATCCTATGAATAACTTTTCTTGGTACAGACACATGACCGGTTCAGTGGTGAACTATGCCAAGCGGCAGTTTTGGCATAGTTACTTCTCTTCCTGTTCACCACTGATAGGTCCTGCTGCATCGTCAACATGCAATGGACCTGAGACCATTCAAATTGCCCTACAGACTTTTTCACGATTCACTAAACAGTCAGGACTCATTCAGTCAATAGTGGCTAAAAGCCACTTTTAGCGCCAAGCAGGTCACTGCCTATCCAACAATCACACAACAGCTGGGACTTCTCTCATTCAAATGAGACACGGAATTAGCCAGCCTGTGCTGAGGCCCACAGGCCCCTGAGAACCTTGACCCTCATCATCTGAGAAATAGGAGCAGATCTCTGGTTAAGTTATTTCTGGGTCACTCACTGTTAGGAAAGTGAGAAGAGGCAATAGGATTCAGATGAAGAATACTGAAAGACAGGTATGGGAAACAGCACTAGTAACCCAAAGAGAAGCAGTTACTAAGATGGACTCCACTTCTGGGATCAGGCCCAGACAAAAGCTTCACACTAACATCCTCTCCTTCAGTTCAGGAACTTGACTGAAAGTTTCAGGATGTTTATATAACACAGCTTCCAGCACAGCACCACATACTTGACTTCAGGCCACACAAGCAAGCTGAATTTGCTTTAAAACTGTGTGTGAGAGAGCACATCATGCTACTGTAGTTAAGTATGTCATGTGAGCAAGCTCAACAAGGAATGGTAGCTTTATGCATATGTCTTTCCACAGACTTTCTGTATTAGAGATTCATGAGGAGCTCACCATCTTTTAGAAGAGTATCGGCAAGAGTCAACGGCAGACGGGATCTACTTGAACACACAGAGATGATTTTTCATTTCAGTTTGTGTTTTGTATTTTGTCTTTAATAGTGTAGTTTAAACACTTTAGAAAGACTGTGGCAGGTAGACAATTTTTAATGACCATATGGGCTCATAGTGCAAAGTTGAGCCTGAAGAGCTGGAGTTGTAGGGCCCAGCTTTTGCTTATCATGTTTTTTAGTCACATATGACAGCTACAGCAGCATTCTTGTTTTTCAACTGTCTTGAAGGGCTAGGTCAGAATATGTCCTGTGTTTGTTCTTGCTTTTCCTGAGTAGTGTCAAGACCATAGCCTGAGGAGAACTTTTGAGTCCATTTAATTTTTAAGGCTTCAAAAGATTTCAAACAGTTCAGTAAACAGGAATGTCTCATTTCTTGACCTTTTGGAACAGGTCTGCATACCTACTAAAAGCATGTATAGAAGCATGCCAAAAAGCAGGTATAGATGTTTTGAGATACACAACTCATAAGCAGCGTGTGGCTGGCTCCATAGATATCAGCATGCTGCTGTCATTCAAGAGCTTAAGGGATTTGCTTTTCCAGTTTCAAACTCTTTGGTTATACCCTCCTTTTCTCCTCAGCCTTCTTCAATTCTGCAAGTTTTTTGCAGCATGCTGCCATGGGGTTACTTGGTGTCAATTGTTGGGGATTTTATGTAGGGTAGTGTGGGATGGTGCAGGCATTGTACGGTTGAAGGTTCAAGAAGGTTGAAGAACTTCTGGCACAGACATTGCTCCAGACTGCACTCATGTAATATGCAGCGTGGCTCAACAATTGCTCCAAACCATAGTCTTGGGCAGCAATTGTACAAATCAGTGTAATCTTGGCTATCCTGTCTAGTCACTAACACACATTTAGTATAAGAACAATTTAAGTTATAAACACAAAATGCTGACCAGAAAATGGTCGTTTGGCCTCTGGTATGGCCACATTTGGGAACACACTTTCAGAACAAAGTGAACTTGACTGTTTCCTGGGTGGGTAGGGATACTATAACTGCATAATAATAACCTAAATGTTAGATAACTGTTCTGAAAAACATGGAGGAAAATAAACACTAAAGCATCAGAACAGTTCTTCCTGTAAGGTCCAGCACCGATGTTTCCGTACATGGTAATGTGATATATGTGCTAATAATTGCTCTGCAGCTTCTGATCACCACACTGCATTGTTAGCTAGCCACTGGGATTGCACTTGGATTAAAAAAATTGAAACCCCATGCACTGAATGAGTATAATAGACTGCTCTTTTTGTAAATTATATTTATTTGGCTGCAGCCAGCAAGATAAAATGCTTAATCTAAAAAACTAATAATCACAAGACAGAAATTCATCACTATAACTCATTTCTGTGGTACATGTTACAAATTAAAAAATAAACACTAGAGGAAACCATATATAAAGAATCCCAGAGGCTTTTAAACTATTCAAAATGGATCATAATTTAACAGTTGAACAACTGTAATATTACTTTATTGATGGATTGTGCTCACAAGTTGTAACTGTGCAGATAAATTATATTTTTAAGAAAATCAGAAACAAATGATAGGTTTTGGGTTTTTTTTTAATGGTGTTATTGAAATTAAATGCTTAAGCTTCATAATTTTGTGTTTGTCTTTATCAGAAAAAAGCGTTACACCACAATTAAACAGTGACTAGTCATCTTTAATTGATGCAGAAGTTCATGCTGCTTTCACTGAAATTAGAAACAAAATTTTATGTACTTAATGGTGAAAGTATTGTTTCCATTGGATGGAAACATGCTGCATTTAAAATCAGGTATAGATTCTAGAATACAAAGATTCTACCTTTTAATATCATTTACTGTGTAAGAAAAAACATAGATGATTCTATAAATAGAGATATAAGGAAAATGAATGCTCAGTTTAAAGTGAATTACTCACTTATGCAGACTCTCATATTGATGAATAAAATAATCTTTAGTTTCTGAATTAAACTGGTGTGGTCTAAGAGTACATTAAATTTGCAGACTCCTTTCCCAGATCCAATTTATTTGTCTTGCATTCTCCTGCAACCAAACTGCAAGACAGACCACGCAGAGGGTACACAATTACATTATTGTCTAGTTGTAGTCAGTAGAAAATACAGCCTATCAGCTTCCTGATAAAGAAAACTAAAATGTGTATTGATCTAATCAAATTATTTGGTAAGCTAACATACAAAATCTTCCACTCTGGCAAACATTTGTGCCTGTATTTGGTCCAAAAATAGGCAGTAATATCACTTTTCAAATTAGGTTTTCTTTAGGAAATCTGAATTCTTTGTTTATCCACTGAGAACATTGTCAACTTGCTCAATGCACTCCTTGGCCCTCCAAATCAGGATATTCACGAAGTAGAATGGTATAAAAATAATCTTCAGATGTCCTTTGAAGTTTCCTTTCTCCTTGGAAAGAAGTGAGGAAAAAAATCTTTTTCCACCAAGGCAGTCTTTACCTAAAATCCAAAATTTTAACTTAGAAAATAAATGGTAATGTGGGACAGAGTGAGACCATGAAAAGAACAAGGATAGCTACAAATTTAATAGTTGTACTTGTTAATGTCAGTTAAGCCTAATCCTACAAATATTGCCACCCTTCATGTTACATAAGGGAATAGCCATGTTAGATTTGATGCTATAAATCATGAATCAGGAGTAATAAAGTGCTTGAATAATCACAGTCTGCAATTCTTTTGTTAGGGAGCCTCTAAACTTAAAAAGGGATCTTGTTGATGGTGATAAGCAGAAGAGTACCACAGCAGTGACAAAAAATCCAATTTAATGTAATTTACAGGTGACTGGGGACACTCACAATTCATGGTCAAGCAGGAATTTAAAAGAATTAAAACTATGTTGTGCCTAAACCTATTACACCTGACACATTTGAACTGAATATGAAAAAGCTGTAAGTCTTGCCTTTGGATGCATTACTAACATTTAAAGACAATTAAAACATCCATAAGCATTTATCAGTTTTCAAATATATAAGCAGTCAGTGAAATATAAACCAAGATCTTTTCACTTCATGGAAGACAATATAATATCAAATGATCAGACACTCAAATCTTTTATGCCAGCAATGACCAATAAATCAGACTTCAGAAAATCTCTCTTAGTTTCCAGTTGTCATGCTAGCAGTAGCTTAAAAATTATCATATCTATAAAGGTTGGGAATGAAACTTCATTCTGCTCTCAGTTCTACTCGTACTTTTTACATTAGGCAGTTATTGGATAAAAAACCCATAATTAATCCAGGGAAGGAATATATCTCTCACTCTTGATGTTTCTCTTTAAAACTCTTCCTCATTAAAATAATTTTTAAAAATGAAGTTTCAGCCTTTCTTTAAAACAGATGAAAGTGAATCAGGTGTTTTCCATTCATGATTGTAACTAGCTACAGGTAGAAAAACGGTTTGCTTTTCTAAAACTACATATTTGTTCAGAAATGAGTTCACACTAGCTGAATTAAAAATCAAAGTAAAAATCTGAGCCTTTCAGCTTTACTAGAAATATTTTATATACCTAATCTTGAAGAACATAACCATCACATGTGAATTTGAATATGTGGAGCGTGTATGCATCTATCTTGAACATCATTTGAAGCTAACAAGAATTCATGTCCTTTTCATTGGACTCCATAGAGATTTAAGCTATCTTAAAAAACAATGCTATGAGAACTATTTCAAGAAATGAATATCTGGATGCGAATCCAAGGAGTAATGAGTAACGTGTTGGTAGTAAACTGCTATTTACCATATTCAAAATATATTTTCTTGAATTTCATCTTATTAGCAAAATATGCTGTATTTCTTCAAAGTGATGGCAAGAATATTGTAGATCATTACCAAGGACATTATAGTCTTCTGTGTTCAATCATGTACATATATGAATGATATTTAAAGAGTTAGAAATGCCAGCAGATAATGTGTTTAGTTATCATTTACTGAAATGGTGAATTTCTCTACTGAAAGGCCCAATTATAACCACCTGATCATATTCACCATCTGCTCCCAAACAGGTTGCCAAGCTAAGGAGGGTTGCACTTAAAATGCTCCATCAGAATAGAAGACTTTTATACAATGGATTACAATAATCCTGATTTAGAACAGAGATCAAAGACTATATTTTTCGATCTGAGAAGATACTTGGATTTTCCTTGTCATGGAGAAATTAATAATTTCTCCAAAATGAATCATAATCTAGATAACTGTGTTCCTAAATTGTGATCGGAAAACAGCCTATATGGAAATTTGGTGTGAAAGGTGGTGCTTTATAAATTTGTCCTTTAGTGTTTTATATATAATTTGAAAAAACAAATCAAATTAACCTTTTTTCCATTACTAGATGTAACTAATTATAAATTACAGCTGTGTTTTAAATCAGAAAATAAATGTATATAATTTTTTTTTCAATTCTCTTTAGACATTAAATATGATAGGAAATGAAAAATCATCATAATTGTCCTATATGAAACTTACCTTTCTACTTGTGTGTATGCTTAGATATGAATATCTCTATTGAATCTAGGCATTTATTTTTCAAGAAACACATATAGTATTGTTTACAAGTCTCTTGATTCAAGGAAGTCAAATGGATAGGGCTTCTTTACATTTGTTCAGTACTATCTATTATTTATATCTTAATCTAATTATTGATGCTTTGCCTGTCTCAGAATGTACGTACATGAACCAAACTGCAATGTAGCTGAATTAATCTGCTAGAAATGCTTAGGCCATGCTGAAAATCTTTGCTGGCCCATGTAATTTCACTCATATAAGAAGAAAAAATGGGGCAAGTGAGGGTTTGGAGAATTGCAGGCTGTGAGTTTTGTTGCAGGAGGCTAGAGTTGTTTAGAAAATTAAATGTAAAATGGTTGAATAGAGAGCTGGGGAGAGATAAGTTTGAATCATTGTTAGTTGTTGAAAGCTCTAAGCCCAAAAATATCATCAGTGGTTCTTTCGTCCATAATTACAGTGATCCTGCAAACCAAATTCCTATATGCCACACATTTTTGCTGTAATATCTTAAACTCTTCCTGTTGAATGAATATTTTTTTCTCATAAGAAAATCCACATTCAGATTATATAGGTGTGTTTTTGTGCTTGTATATTAAAAGTGAAGTTAGTTATATTGGTCCACAATCCACAGTTGAATAATTGTTCCCTTTGAGCTTCGTGTCTCTGGTGCCCTCAAATAATAAATCCAAATAAACAAGCAAAAATAAAGTATAACAACAGTATTCAGTCTCTAAGCTTACTGAAAGATGCATGCATTTCATGTTTGACATAAAGCTCAGTTCCAGGAATCAAGTGTTTACATGAAAATATCCATTCTATTCTATGAACATTTAAATGTCTAGACTTCAGAGTTTCAGGAACAATCCAAACACAATTCATATTATCTCTAAATGTATTGAAATAAAAAAATACAAAAAAAAAATTTATTATTTTTAATTATATTTTTGACACTGATCTCATGACTATCATGATTTTTGAATGGACAAGAATGACAATCTCAGGACTTGAGATTTACTTCAGGCACCAGTCATGGAGGACTATGTTACGAGTTGAGAACAGAGAAATCTATTTCTCATAAAGTGATTTAATTAAAAAGCATGTTTAAAAATTAAAACTGTTAAGAACAGTCATTGCTTTACTAAAATGGGAGTGGCTATGCCAAGGAAATTAAGTAATGTTAATATGGGAGTAATCACACAAGAATTGTGATAAACTTATTGAGAACTAATCAGTGTTCCTGAAAATCTTTTCAGACTAACTGACTGAGTTGAATGATTCTGTGGTTTACATTTTTGCTTTATTAAAGCTGTATGGAGAATAATTTCATTTTGGAGGATTCTAATTCCTTTCTTATTCTCTTGCTGTTACTGCTTCATACTGAAATGAGCAAGTGAAGTCATATGAAACACGTTTTTGCAAAATGAAGTTTGTCCAAAGGATCAAGTTTTTAATTGGACTTCACTCAAAATAACTAAATAATACAACCTGTAATTTCATAAATTTTCAATCTATACTCTTCCACAAACATTTTGGTTTTGACACAACCATTAAAAACAGATTAAAAGTAATTTATCCCATATTCAATCTTTTCATTTTCTTTTTGGCAGAGTAGTCCCTGATCATTGTCCAGGGTGAAAAATGACAATGAACCAAAGAAGAAATAATTGTTCAAGAAGAAGAAAGATTCTGAACAGAGAAATGAGTATGTTTAAGCAACAGTTTGAGATTTTTCCAACAGGAATAATAAAGAATTTCAATCAAAATCTATAAATAGTTTGCATTAGCTCAAAATTTCATTCTTCAGCAGGTAATATTTTCACCTGCAAAGCTTCATCAGGCTCTGGCTACCTGAGGGCCTCGTTGCGGAATCACTAACTTTCGTTGATCCACCATTTACTTGTAGTGGCTGTTGCTGTTGCTGCTGCTCTCACTCCAGTCTCTCAGTGGTACTGCAGCATGTGCTTCTCCTTGGGGCCCCTATTACCAAACAAAAATTATCACCACAGTATGATTGCAAACACTGATTTAGTTTTTCCAAAACCTGCCAGTTCAGAATAGCTGGAAAGGGATTCAGGATCCTAGATATATTAACACTTTCAACTAGACCCTATCCCAATGTACTTCTACCAAGCTGCCCTCATCTACCCTACCTCTTCCTTCCACATTTTTCCTGCTCTGTGTTTCTGCTTCCACCAACAGAATGCAGGCCTTTAACATCTCCAGAAAAGCTGGAGATGTTTTATAGTGATAAGGAAAGGGTAATTCTCTGTCTTGATGGGGAGACAACAGTGACCACATTTATTTTCTTGTTTATTAAAACAAAAAAAGACATGAAGCCAGACAGCCAATAATATGGCCTTTCAGCTCAGCGTATCACAGTCAAAAATAGGGAGAAGGGGGCTAGGGGCTTGCTGCAGAAATAAGAAGGATCTAAGCAGTTCCAATACGCATGGGTTCACATTGGTAGGCAGTCATTAGGACACATCAGAATACCTTTTTTTCATAGCCATGCAACATCATTAGGTCGTTAGGTCGTGCAGAGAGGAAATTAGAAAGGCAAAAGCCCAGCT